>NC_140237.1:23785544-23830793 GCF_949987555.1 Borostomias antarcticus
ATGGTGGTGGTAGTGATGATGGGGGTGGGTGGTGGTGGTGGTGGTGATGGTTGTTGATGGTGATGGTGGTGATGGTGATGGTTGTTGGTGGTGATGGTGGTGATAGTAGTGGTGGTGGTGATGATGGTGGTGGTGGTGGTGGTGATGATGGTCGTGGTGGTGGTGGTGATGATGGTGGTTATAGTGGTGGTTATGGTGATGGTGGTGGTGGTGGTAGTGATGATGGTGGTGGTGGTGGTGGTGGTGATGGTTGTTGGTGGTGATGGTGGTGATAGTAGTGGTGGTGGTGATGATGGTGGTGGTGGCTGGTGGTGATAGTTGGTGGTTATGGTGGTGGTGGTTATTGGTGGTGGTGGTGGTGATAGTGGTGGTGGTGGTGGTGGTGATAGTTGGTGGTTATGGTGGTGGTGGGGTTGGTGGTGATAGTTGGTGGTTATGGTGGTGGTGGTGGTTGGTGGTGATAGTTGGTGGTGATAGTTGGTTGTGAGTTGGTGGTATGGTGGTGGTTGGTGGTGATAGTTGGTGGTGATAGTTGGTTGTGATAGTTGGTGGTGGTGGTAGCGGCAGCGGGGGGGGGTGGCGTCTCCACAACAAGAGCAGAGGTCTGCACCGCTGGAGCGTCGGCGGTGGAGCAGACGACGGTGGAGCGCGGAGGCCAAGCGGGAGCCCAGGGCCCGGAGCACGGAGCTCCGGTCGGGGGGCGGGGGGGGCGATGTACAGCCCCGCTGGGGGGCAGAGGGCAACACAGAGAGGAAGTAAAGTGGATGTCCTGGGACTCCGATCCGCGAGGCTCCTGGAGGAAGAGAGAGCACCTTCGGCCGCGTCCGTGGACAGGCAGGAAGAGAGGCTCACTGGAGACGGGAAAGTTCAGGGTTCCCAAGGTGAAAGGTAGCGTGGAGAGAAGGGAAGTGTTTGCGTGTGTGTGTGTGGCTGTGTGTGCGTGTGTGTTTGCAGGTGTGTATGTGCGTGTGTGTTTGAAAGCATGCCTATGTGTATGAATGTGTTTTGCGTGTCTGTGTGAGAGAGAGACAGAGAGAGAGAGAGAGAGAGAGAGAGAGAGAGAGACTAGCATAGAGAGAGGAGTAAATGATAGAGAGGATGGGAGAGAGAGAGAGAGAGAGAGGAAAGGAGAGAGGGGAGAGAGGAAGGGAGGGAGAGAGAGGGAGGGAGGGATGGCTGGTAAGGGCTATGAAAAAAGAAAAACACTCTGCAAAAAAAAACACAGCCTCCATTTCTGGAATATGATTCAATATCATTTGACTGGGAAACCTATAGCCTTGGGATCATTAGGCCCAATCTACATACAGCGCTGTTGCGCACAAAAAGGCCCTTCAAAGTGGCGGGTGTCATGTTAGTGGTCCAGAGCCAGGCGTAATGAAGAGGGCCCCTCCCTCTGTCCCAGGTCCCGGGACGGCGCGTGTGGCGGGGGTATCAGGTAGTCCAAGGTCCCGTATAAAAGCGCCCCCTATGAATTATAAATCACAGGCCACTGGAGCCACGGCCGGTGGGATGCAGAGGGGCCGAGAAGGGCCCTGTTCCCGGAACAAAGGACAGGGGTGGGAGGGGTCAGGTGGGGGTGGAGGTGGAGGGGAGGGGGGGATCAAAGGGGGATGGGCTTGGGTGTTGGGGAGGAGGACGGGGGGGGACGGGGGTTTGATCACATGATGAAGGATGGAGGACAGGATTGTGATTTTGTCGTTGTTGTCTTCGGCGGTGGTGGCTGTAAGTGAGGCGGTTTTTTGTGTGTTTTTTTTAATCTCCTGAAGTCGGCGTGTGTGTGTGTGTGTGTGTGTGTGTGAGTGTGTGTGTGTGTGTGTGTGTGAGTGACTGAGCTAGAGGTCTCTCCCCCAGGCACACAGCATCATCCTAGCTGAATGGGAGGAGAGAGAGAGAGAGAGAGAGAGAGAGAGAGAGAGAGCGCAGCGTTTCACCCCCTGATTAACTGTTCCCTGGCCAGGGGGGGGGGGCGTCTCTGTGACGCCACCATATTCAGATCAGCACCTGCAGAAACTGCGCCACACCAACCACCACTCCTGACGCGCTCCTCCACACAGTACCTCCATGTTTAACAATCAGTAGTTATGTTCCCCATGGTGATATGGTCTAAATTAGCGTACATTCAGTACTGCGTAGTGTAAGGGTGTGTGTGTGTGTGTGTGTGTGTGTGTGTGTGTGTGTGTGTGTGTGTGTGTGTGTGTGTGTGTGTGTGTGTGTGTGTGAGAGTGGGCTGGTGTACCAGACCCAGCTGGCCCACTCTCATTGGTCATCCAGTGTGTTTCCCGGACTGGTCTGGTCCGGTCCGGGGGTCTGGAATTGAATGGAAATATCGTTTTTTTTTGGTGGGGGGCGGGTGGGGGGTAGATGGTTAGCCGGGGGGGGGGGTTTGGGGGCATGCTGATGAAAGGTTGATTGATACGGTGTCAGGCGCTCTGTGATGGATTAAATTGCGTGCGCAGACGGCTGTGGCCCCGGCACAGTCATGGCCGCCGCCGTCTTCTTTCTCTCCGCCAACCGCCAACGCTGCCGCCGCCACGGCGTTAAGAAAATGTGATTTTGGCAGCTCAGGAACACACGGCCCTTCTCCTCTCCCCCGCCTGGCTTCCATTTAGTTTGAGAGTGCACAAGTGATTCTTTATTGGATGAAATGTGCACCGGATTGGATAAAGTGTTGGGGCGCTGAGCCATCTATCACCATCACCGCCCCGGCTCCGGTTTCCCTCTTAAAAAAGAGAGAAAAGAACGAGGGAGGGGAACGGTGGAGAAGAAGAAGAGGAGAGAACAGACAGCTGTGGGATGTTGGAGATCTGAAAATGAACTGTGGAGAGAGGGGGTTGGGGGAGGGGGGGGGAGAATCTTTCCCTCCGGTGGTTAAGCCGGTTTCCCTAGTCCGGCGGCGGAGGCCGAGCCCGTCTCTCTCCGTGGAGATCGGGTCAGACGGTCTTTCACGCCGGGGCCTCCGCCGCCCGGATCTGCGTTGATCCGCCCCCCCCCACACACACACCACTCCGCTCCAAACACACCTCTTTCGGTGATGACGACGCCGTCGCCGTGATAACATGGCGGTGAGGTCACCAACCAATCCTGACGCCCCCAGCCTCTGTATGGGCTGAGCCTAGTACCTTTAGCCCCCCCCAGCCCCCTCCTCCCAGGAGTGATAAACATCCCCCCGGGTTGGACAGGGCTACTGACCGACCGCGCAACCCCCCCCCCCCACCCCTCACCGCCATCCCTGTCAGCCACAAACGGATGAGTTGGCTGGCGCCCCCCCCCCCCCTCTTTCTTTTTGCTGTCGTCCAACCGCTGGTCTCAACCATCCGTCCATATTTAAACATCAGCCCCTCTGTCCCTCCCCCTCTCCCGGTCAGAGCCGGCCATGGAGCAAATGGCCGTGGATTCAGCTGAGGGCGATGCAGCCGCTGGGGGCGCGGTCAGAGGGAACAGGGGAGGACGGAGAGAGGAGGAGGAGGAGGAGAAGGAGAGAGAGCTGGGAGAGAGGAGGAGGAGGAAAGAGAGGAGAAGGAGGAGGAGGAGAAGGAGGAGGAGGAGGAGGAGGAGGAAGGGGAGAGGAAGAGGAGAAGGGAGAAGGAAGGAGAGGGAGGATGAGGAGGAAGGGGAGAGTGAGATGGACGAGGAGAGGGAGGAGGAGAGGTGAGAAGGAAGAAGAAAGTTGGGGCAGAAAAGAAGAGAAGGGAGGTGCGGTGTGTGTGTGTGTGTGTGTGTGTGGGGGGGGGGGGTTATTTAAAAGCGCAAACTCCTATGTATTTCATTTAGTCATACATTATTCATTTAGAAATAAGCTTCAGATGATGTAAATCTGTTCGGAGGCGGGCTCTTTTCCAAGCCTTTAGCCCGAAAGTGTCTCAGTGGCTGAAGAGTCCTGAGGTGGTGTGGATCGGCCCGACCCCCCAGTCTTCATAAATAATGACCGAGTCAGAGCAGCACTTACAGCCCGGGCAGAGACCTCTAATGACAGCGGAGAGCATGGCTCAGCACACCCTTACAAATATTTTATTAAGAGCATTTAAACACGCTACCATACATTCCGCCATCTTTCTATCTGTGTCATGGGCAGTCGTGGACGGTCAGGGCCTCCTTCAGACAGAGCTGGCCGGGAGGACAGCCCAGTCGGTTTGGGCGGAACCCCCAGCGGTCTGACCTACGACCCCCTGGTTGTGCTATAGCCCCCCTGGCTCGTACCGACCGACCCCCTCCCCCACAGTCCAGTCTGCTCCACTGTGAACACAGGCTACCTGCTGCCCCCCGCGGTCTCTTATGAGACGTTACATGTACGCAGGTGGGCAGGATCCCACGGTCATTTAGATGAGCCGCTTCGTGAAACGGCCCCCAGCAACTTTGTAGCTCGACTTCTTTCTCTCTCTCTCTCTCTCTCTCTCTCTCTCTCGGTCGTCCTCAGACGAGCCCTCCATCGTTGCTTCCGGTCACCCCGTTCCTCCGTGCGTCTGGCTAGCTAGCTTGCCCGTACTTTTCCCGCCCCCGCGTCTTTCTTGAGTACCTCCAGGTACGTTATTGTAGGACGCCCTCGTGATCGATGCCCGTGTGTCGGCTCCCACAGCGCCAGTCTTCTGGCTGGCAGCTCCTGGTGTCTCTGGCAGTGACCAGCCAGCCTCATTCTCCTGACTGCTATCGTCTCACTCACCCTTGGTGACCCACCCCCCCACCCCCCCCCCCCCCCCACCCCCCCCCCCCCCCCCACCGTGACAGGTAATTACTGTGGTCAGAATAGTATTTAATACGTTCGCCCCTCGGGATAGAAGGGCGGAAACACAGAGAAAAACAACTGCATTTGTCGTCAAGATTATTTTTTTTGTATTTAGATTAGCCGAGTCAATGTGTTATCTACTTTAACTCAGATGTAGAGTTTCTTTGACGAATGAATGCAGTTTAAAGCGGTTGAAACGACGTGTGGAGCTGGAGGTAGAGAGGGAGATCTTATCGCATGTCAAGTCCGGTCTCTTTGATACAGCCGGCCTGTCATTAAAGTGTTGCTCGGGCCCTCAGCTAGAAAACCACTATTCTACCTGTACCATACCTGACCTAGGATAATGGCAACTACATTGTTAATGCATCTTTTTTTAAATAAAGTTGTAAAATTGCTTAGACCCCGGAACAAAGGCAGAGTGAGGGAAGGAGCACTGACACTGATAATAAAGGTAAGAAACTATTTCTGTTTCATTTTCCTTTTAAGTTTTCGACATCCAAGACTGAGGCAAACTAGAAAGAAAGAAAAAAAAATCATTACGAGCTTGTTTCATCTGAGTCTTTCTTCCCCAGCACAGAAACACTGGGCTGATTAAAGATGACTAAAATCTAAAACCCACCGAGCCTCTCCTTCTCCTTCCTGTTCTCTTCCACTTTTATTTTTAATGGAAAATCTGCCCCGAGCTCATTTTCTGGGGGAACAGAGGGACCGGCTGTACATGTTTTAAAATTTAAACCAAAAAGAGACGAGGAAAAGACGAGGGAACGTAAGGAGGAAAGGACAGGTAATCGGAGAAAGATTTTAATCTTAATAATTCATAAAGAAGTCCCTCAACACCTCTCTTTCTCTCTCCTGGCTGTGTTTGATGAAGACAGGCTTTATTTTTTTGTCGGGCGATAGATGGTCTAGGTAAATGCTATAGAGGCGAGGTGCTGTAGATTCCCTCCAGATAAGACCAATATGAGAGTGTAACCGGGGGTGGGGAGGGGGGGGGGTGGGGGGACAGCATTAGCCCAGCCACGGGAGAGGGCAGAGGAAGGGAGCAGAGCTGGGCCTGGAACAAGGTTCGAATGGCAAGAGAGGCCCCAGGGAGGCCAGGCAGGGATTCAACCCAGATTCTACACTGATTGTACACCTAGGGTCCTAGGGTTAGAGACAAGGAACTAAATATTTGAAAACCACAAGTGTAAAGTGTGTGTGTGTGTGTGTGTGCTTGTGCGTGTGTTTGTGTGTGCGTGTGTGTGTGTAGATGTATGTGTGTGCATGTGTGTGTGTGTGTGTAGGTGTGTGTGCGTGTGCTGCAAGTCCATGCGGGGTAGTGTTCAGTGTATTCGCACTGACGAGTAGCAGCCACAGTGGGGTTACAGGCAAGCAAGGCTGATTCAGGGAAACCTCTCCTCTAATAGCAGACTCACATCAGGCTTCTTCTGCACAAGAGGGAGGCGCCGGTGATTACCGTAATTGGCAGAAATATTATTATGATAATGCCGATGATGTCTGCTCTGTGGAGCCCCTCTCGTGGCATCTCTCATTTTTCAATCAGCAGTGTTTGTCAGGCCACACAGAGGAGGCCCTGCATATTCAAATGCCTCCTGCTAAATGTCAAACGTTCACACAAAAGCGCGCCTGCTTTCATTTCTGTGCCTGAAATCGTGACAAAACGAAGGGCTGTAGAGGTGTAGAAGTACTGGGGAGGAGGTGCAGAAGTACTGGGGAGGAGGTGCAGAAGTACTGAGGAGGAGGCAGCGTTTGATCGGGGGATGGAGAGGACGGAACTGAGCCGGAGGAGGGGGGGTTGAGCTGCTCGGTGGAACGGCGCTGTGATCTCCTGTGAAGTCGTGTCCCAGCATGCTTAGTGGTGCAGTCACTCAGACCAGCAGCCCCTCAGGGTCCAAGCTCAGCCCAAAGTGGGTCTCTTCTCCTCCTCCTCCTCCTCCTCACCTCTCCTCTCCTCTCTAATCTACTCTCCTCTCCTCTCTCCTCTTTTCTACTCTCCTCTCCTCCTCTCTTTTCCTCTCCTTTCCTCTCTCCCTTCCTCTCCTCTTATTTCCTCTCTCTCCTCCTCTCCTCCTCTCCTCTGTCTGACCGCTAGGTCCAAGCCTCTTTCCACCCCAGCGGTCACACCCTGCCGTCTGGGGCGTGTGTTGACACGCCGTCGGAGGAAGCGTTCGGTGATAATGCCCCCCGGTATTGATCAGCTATCTGCAGCGCGTGCTGCTGGGAAACAGATCTGTATTCGATCCAGACTGATTGCTCCGACGCCGACGGGCCGGGGGAGCTAGCAATCCGCCGCTGCTCCGCCGCTCGGCGCCGGTCGCCCAGGGGTCAGCGGAGGTGAGGGGCCCTCCCTCCCATCTGTGGCCCCTGGAGTCAAGTTCAACCACGGGTCTGGGGGGGAAGGGGGTCTGGGGATCAGGGGGTCTGGGGGTGTCTGGACGCCGCCTCCATCTGGATTAATCTGCATACGGAGGCCAGCTGAGCGAGGCAGCCCAGCCAGGGATGGAGGAGTCCTGATTTATATGGAAGGTGATTTTTCTACACAGCGGAGAGCTAAATGGCCATCCCTTTAGATGCTGGTTAATGCAATGCGAATTGATTTTCAAATCAACTTGACTGTGGGGAAATCCCGATTGGTTCCTGTTTATTTGCCTCGTATGTAATTTGCGGTGAGCCAAACATGCATGATCCACAGAAATCACTAAGCATTATATCACGGAAATACAGCAGATACATTAAAATACTGAGAATGAACAGTGACAGAATGCTACTTGATTCCATCTAGAAGTCATCAAGGACTTTCTGTTTCACTTCAGTAAGTAAAGCGATATTCCAATATCCCAGGCACCTTAATGACTGCCTTGTTTGTGTGTGTGCGTGTGTGTGTGTGCTTGTGTGTGTGTGTGTGTGTGTGCGTGCGCGTGAGGGACTCTGTGGCGTGGTCAGACGCGAGACCTGTCCCCTCCTCCTGAAGGTGCGGTGGCTTGCGTCTGTCTGTCTGCTCCTCCTACGCACTGCTTTTATTATCTATTGTGTGTGTGTGTGTGTGTGTGTGTGTGTGTGTGTGTGTGTGTGTGTGTGTGTGATGGCGGTCCTCTCCCTGCCCAGTGATCAGACTTCTGACCCCGTCTATTCTGTTGTCCAGGCTCCAGCTGCCCTTCAGTCTAGCGCCCATTAGAATAGTGAGCAGATGCTGGGGGGGCGCGGGCTGAATGCTGATCGGACTCTGCTGAGACACCAAATCATTTTCACACTTCCTCACATACATTTAAAAAAAAAAAAAGAAAAAGAAAAGGAGCACAGGACGTTATAGGGAAAAGTGTTCTTTTCATGAAATTATTCATTTTTGAATGAAATATTTATTTTTTGAAACCAAAACTATAGCGGTGTATTGCTATCATTTTACCCTAGATCCATTTGCACTGGTCTCTGTGCAATGGTCAGTTTTTGTGTGTTGTGTGAGAGAGAGTGAGAGACAGAGAGAGGGGGGGCGCAGAAAGCATGGGTGTGCTTGTGTGTGTGTGTGTGTGTGTGTGTGTGTGTGAGTGTGTGTGTGTGTGTGTGTGTGTGTGTGCGCGTGTGTGTGTCTCCAGGCTAGACAAAGCGTCCTGCTCCTTGACAGTCCCCCCTGTCACTGCAGTTGGCCCAGCAGTGAGTGAGTGTGTGTGTGTGTGTGTGTGTGTGTGTGTGTGTGTGTGTGTGTGTGTGTGTGTGTGTGTGCGTGTGTGTGTGTGTGTGTGTGTGTGCGCGTGTGTGTGTGGTGTGTGTGTGTGTGGGTCTGTGATCAATCTCACGTGGATCAGTCATGGTGTCAGAGTAGCAGTGTCTCTGACTCTTTCTCTCTCTCTCTCTCTCTCTCTCTCTCTCTCTCTCCCTCTCCCATCTCTCTCTCTCTCTCTCTCTCTCTCTCTTTTGCTCCTCTCCATCCTTCCTTCCCTTTAGCGCTGTAGGGAAGTCGGGTCAGGAGCAAGCCCAGAGACATCCACACATCCTGCTGAAGGATAATTAATGGCAGCCAAGCTGGAAGTCTGATCCGGCCAGTGGACTACAGTCCTCCAACCAGGTACCCCTCTCCTCCTTACTGTGGCGCTCTCCGCACTCTCTGAGTATCAGCTGAGCTGTGACTGATCTGCTGACCAGCTTTCCTTCACACACACACACACACACACACACACACACACACACACACACACACACACACACACACACACACTCACACACACACACGCATGCTCTCTCTCACTCTGTGTGTGCGCTCACACACGGCTGCCCACCCACACCCACCCACACACAAACATATAAACACACACACACACACACACACTTGAGATTGACCCACATACACGTGCGCAAACACTGTGCACTAACACAACTATTCACACACTTAGTCGGTTATTGTAGCCCTCTTGCAACTTTGCGGAGGACTGTGCGCTCTTGTTTATTTCTGTGTGGGTTTCCAGGTGTTTAGAAACATACCATGTTTTACCGTATGCGTGGAGGTGGCAGTGTCAGATGTTTGATGTTGAGGTGGTTGTCTGTACGTGGTTGTTTGCTGTGGGCTGTGTGTGTTCGGGTATGTGCCTCTACATCTCTGATCAGCTGTGATCGACTTTCTCAAAGGTTGCCGCTGCTTTTCTCTGGTGTGATTTTGTGTGTTTCATGTGTTGTGCGCTTGCTGCGATGAAACCCAAATGCAGATATCTCTGAGGCATTTAGAAGCAAACAGAAGGTGGACTACTACGCCGAAGTTTAAGTTTCTCCTGAGGAACTTAAAGTAACTTCTTCATTTTCTAGACATTATGACATTCATTCAAGACAGAGCAGTGATTTACAGTTAATTGACTTACTGTAGATGGCTTGGTTGTCAGACAATAAGGCCTTTCTTATGTATGTTAATGTAATGAGTTCCATCAGTAACACCTGATATACTGTATAGTTGAAGTAACATGGACTGCATTTGATATTTATAAATACTCTTATGTTATGGGCTTATATTTTAATAGAACTATAAACTTTGCTCAGAACAGATCTGATTTCATTTTACATGATTTCCAAACCAGCCACAAACTGAACAAGTTTTCCCAATCCAACATACTGTAATTTGTGATTGGCCTTACCATAAATTTGACATACTGTAATCATCATGGAAAACAAGGTGAACTCTCAGAGAGTGTCACGAGTGTATGTGTGACTTTTCACTTTCTTTTTTCCTGAGATTTTGTGATTGACAGTCTGGACTAACTTTCCGAATGATGGGTGTTGACATGCAGGCACTTCCGTTTTTGTTTTTTTGGGGTGAAAGAGGAAAGAGTTTCCTGTGAATGTCACCAGTATTTTCCTGTGGGGTGAAAGCTGTTTCAAAAGGCAGAGCACAAGAATGCCTTTGAGTTGCTTGTCTCGGAGATGGAGCTAATTATCAAAGTGCTGGAAAATGTGTTTAGCTGTAGAAATTCACTGCAGTTTCACTATTCCCCAAACCAGCGGTTCACTATTCCCCAAACCAGCGGCCAAATGTGTTCTGACCCTCATTGTTTGACGGTGTTGTATTGTAGTTTCACTTTAACCACATTAGCAGCCCATTTAGGAGCTGTAAACTGGTGAACCGGTCAGAACTTGTTCTAAACTTAATTCACATGTACACAGCCCCAGGCCCAAGAGGTTAATGGGTAACAAATTAACCCCCGAGGCATTATCTTACAAATAGCCTGCAGCATATGATAACCTATAATCCATATCACCAATTATGTGTCAGGAGGAGGCCTATGGCCGTGACCTGTCTCCCATGAAGGGACTCTCTCCGGAAACAGGATCTCTTCCTGCATGCAGAGTGGTCCTAATGATGTCATTACAGGGATAAAGAACATAGGCACCTGGGACCTCCTCCTCTTCTGAGTCTCTCTCTCTCTCTCCCTCTCTTTCTCTCTCTCTCTATCTCTCTCACTCTTTCTTTAGGACTGTCTCTCCTATCTTTCTTTGGGACTGTCTGTCTGCTGTATCTCTGGGTCTCTCTCTAATATCCCTCTTTCTCTTTCTCTGTCTCTGTATCTCTCTTTTTCACTCTGGGTCTATCTGTCTCACCATCTCTCTCTGCCTGTGTTGATCTCTGTCTGTCTGTCTGTCTGTCTGTCTGTCTGTCTGTCTGTCTATCTGTCTGTCTGTGGTGACCTCTCTCTCTCTCTCTCTTTCCTCCGTATCTTTAGGTCTGGTAGCCATAGGAAAATGAGAGGTGTGTTTAACAACAGGTGCCCAGTTACTGCTGTGTGGCTTCGCAAAACCAGGGAAAACCAGAGTATGAATATAATTTACTTGAAACTGATATCAACTTAAACTGATATCAACTTTCCAGATCTTTATCATAGTATTTTGTACTCACTCTTTGCACTGTCCTGTCTTTGCACTGTACTGTCTCGTCCCTGCACCCTGTCCAATGTTGTCTCAATGTTATGCACCACGACCGAAAGCAAATTCCTAGTATGTTGAAAAACGCCTTGGCAATAAACACATTCTGATTCTGAATAGTCTTCTGATTAGTTCAGTTAGTTGTTTCATCCTATCCCAAACTTGAGAAAACACCTTTTTCTCTTGATTGTATCAACTCAGAACAGAATTTTAGCACACACGGGGTCAAACATAATTTCACAAAAAAATAAAATACATTAAAAAGATCATGAGGCATCATCATTTTTGGATAAACATCCTTTTGAACTAATATGTTGTGCGAACATGCAGTGGAGATTCCCATTCACGACTTTCCCAATCAGTTTTTTTTGTTTGACTGATGTTATAGCCTACATTTGAATTGACAAGTCACGCGCCAGCTCATGCAGGTGAAGGACAGTAAAAGAACCAATGAATAATTGTAGTTTCTTTACGGAAAAGTCGTATATAATTTCACAGAGATGAAAGTCATCAAGAATTGGACACTCCCCGCTCTATCACCTTCGCCATGGTGACATATGGATTTGGACAGGTCATATAGCCTACTGTAGCTTGCATGTGCATATGTGCAATTCAATACATGGATATAACGAAATTGAGCTTCCATCTAAAATAGATATATCTTATTGATTTCATTGAACGGTGCAAACAGGCACCTTTAAAGCGAAATTCATAAGATTCAATGTTAGAACGCTTATTGTGTAAATTGCAATATGTGGCTTTTGAATCAAACGTCTAATGTAGGCTGGTTATTTTGATAAACAAGGCCTCAAACAGATGCCTATACTAACTGCTGCAAAACTAATTATTTTGTTAAAACAGATCGTGCACCAAGAGCAGTTTCTCACATAAGAAATAATCTATTGATAGTAGACTGATCGTGTTGCAGGCTACTGTGAAGGCGTGTCTGCAGGGAATGTGCTATTAGCCTTCTGGAATAAATAATACGTTTACTTTGTTATTCGTTCGCGGTTATTTCTCTCCAATTTTCTCTAAATGAGAGAAAACAAACTGCCAGTTGTTTTTGTAGCCTACTTTTATATCGTTCTGACTTTTTAAGTTGTTGCAATCGGCATCATAATTTGGCCAGCATTACCATAGAGGCTAGATGTTTCAATTCGTATTATTAGTTGCGCCTAAACATATCTTTACCTCTTCTTGTATTATAAGATTATTACAAACGCATTGTAATGAGAAAAAGTAGTCCGTGTCATTTACAAACTTTAGCAGTAAGAGGTCACTTGGAGCCTGTTCATATTTGCATGGCAAATGCTTTTGAAAACGAGCTGCCAAAATCTCTTAATGTCTGAGACAGGGGATAGCTAAAATGTGTTTCTTGTTCATGGTCTCTGTGAAAAATAGAAGCATGCTGCTTCTAACTAGCGTTACAGTCTCCAAACTGTAGCCTCTATTCTTTTGGGAGCTAGACTGTTGCATTGGATTGTGGACTGTTTCGGTGGTTGTGGTAATTGACAATGCCTATGAATATAGCCACTCATAAGTAGGCTACATTTCAAATCATCAAGTGGTCGGGAGTGCAGTTGGCACATGGTTGGCTAATGCTGAGTATAATGTTTGAATACCACTGCTACTCGACTAACAACAACAACAATAAATAATAATAACAACAACAACAACAACAATAAAAATAATAATAATATCTATATCAATCTCTTTAGAAAATCCTTTATCTTAACAGCCTTTGACCTAAATAAGAGATTGACTGAGATTTCACCCAGACAGCCATGTGGCGCTGCGCATCCGTGTTGTGAGGGAGTGTCACGGTCAGCTGCACCGGGGAGACCTTGAACTTCAACCAGAATGGTCAGGAGTTCAGAATGTGACTCAGCTGTCCTACTGGCGAGATGAGAGCCATATGCCTCTGTGTCCCAAACGTCACCGGACGCAGAGTGACAAACGGTCACCATTCAGTTGCGGGGTTATAATGGAATAAATAACCTTGTTGTAGGGCATAATTGTGGCGCAGCTTTCACTCGTTTCTTTAAGAGCATATAGCCTACTAATAGGCCTATATCTTCCAACAAATCAACACAGGTCGCCCCGTCTTCTTTGTTTATAGTCTGAAAGTCCCCAGTTGAGATGATCTCCACGCAGCGCCGTGTCAGTTCCAGGCCTATGGATTGATTGTCACCTACGGTAGATAACTCGGAGGAGGCCTAATACGGTTACCTATATAAATAGCAACACGTATTCATTATTTCTTTTGCTTTGCCCTTCATGTCATTGTGGTTTGGCTTGGCTACACTTTTGCTTGATGCTCTCTGATCCTCCTCTCTTTTTCAAACGTATTTTGTTTCACAAATGTTAATTGATTAATGATAAAAACATTTTGTTAATAGATACTTTCACATCCTGCATTGACGTTTTAGATGTCTATTTTTACAGCCGAGCACATTATCATACGATCAAATGTGCAGGCCCACATTTGACGCATGGCTGTTCACCCTTCCCGTTTGATATAGCTGCATTATTTTTGATGTTTGAAGACCTTTTGGTCCGGGGATGAAAGAAAATACATTGGAGAACGATGACAAGTGTGTGAATAAACGTGATTGTTTATGTCTAGCAGAGAAAACAAGAGTAAAGGGATAGAAGACAGACGTGGAAGAGAAAATGATCCGCTGCGTGAGAACATAACCTCAGAGATACAAGGGCTGGATTAAGCGGCAAGGTTTCAATATGTTTCACAATTATTTGCCAACGTAATGTCAAAAAAAAACAACCTGAACAATAATAAAAAATAAAAGCATTCGCTTCAGGTCAATTCGCTTCAGTTTTTGTGCGGTCTTATTTATACCGTCGTTCCTCTGCCTGGGTGAAGGCTACACGAATAGAAACATACATGTTTGAATTCCTGCTCTAGCAAAAACCGCTCTAGTGTGCTCTGCTGGTAAGGGAATGGAGCTTATAGCTCTACATGATGCACTCGCATCTGAGAGACAAGGGGACTGGCGCGGGCCTGGCCGGCTGCTGGAGCACACACTATAGACACATCACCAAATATGCATGGAATAAAATAAAAGTAAAACATGCATCATATGATATAATTTGTCAATTCATTTATCATTGCTTTTCCCTTTGTTGTCTGTAGACGATACCATCCACACTCATTTTTACAGTATGAAAAGGAAATAATTAAGCATAGGCCTATATCTTGATAAGGATGAGGTTTTGTTCCAGATTCAACTGTTAGGCATGTCGATGCTGCTATCTGGGAATTAGTCTTTTTGGTGGGCTTATTATTGCATTCAATGACAGCCTACAAGCCCTATTAGAATGTAATGAATACTAAATAGGCGGGATAAACTTGTCATTCTCTGTTGGATCACTTGCCAAATTCCTCAACAGTTGGCCACGGGGCAATTAATGCAGGCTATTATCCTGCGATAAAGGCTAATTACCCCTGATTGGTTCAAAAGAGAGGTTGGATAATTATTACAGCCTAATTGAAACCCTTTAGAAAACGAGATTGTTGTGTATGCAGAGCAGAAGGCCTCTACAAGCAGCTCACAGTGGTAAACACTATTCACATTCAAATGAGACTGACTAACTTTGGCATAGGAACAAGCGCGCGCCCGCCTCCCCAGCCTCCCATTAAAGCTGCTCGCCTTTGTTGCCTGGTGATGTATTAACCTGGCACGTGCTAAGAACTTATTTGGTTAATTTCGTAGATGGCAGAGCGCCGACAGCAGCACGAGCACTAATCCCTGGTGCGCAGATAGGCTGCTACATTCAGAGATAAATAATGCAATTGTCAACTGATGCTATATGATTTGTACTCGTATTTTTTGTTTCTTTGTTTTTCTAACGCATAACGTAATTTTAATCAATTTTGATATTTCAATATATTTTTTTAATGTAGGGTATAGTCGTTATATATCCTTTTTTAAATCTCCTCAAATGATGTTGCGAAACACAAACATGTAGCTTAACACACTCACAATACGAAATCATAATAGGAAATGCAAAAGTAAAAAAAAAAATGTAGGCCTATCATGAATATAAATGCATTTACCGATATTACAGTAGACCAGCGCCTTGCACCTGTCTTCCCTCGCGCTGGAGATTGGCACCCCCTCCCGAGGCCGGCGCGAGGGCAGCTCTGCTGGCCATGATTGGCGATGCGTGTCATATTCTGACCCCCCCACGCCGTTCCTGCTGCATTTGTCTTTGTTGTGCAATACGCAGAATTTGTGACCTATATACGCATTTTATTGGCTGACCTATTCTCCACAGGAGACTCATAAAATACAGGGAAATGTGCTTGTAATTTTGCACAATTTGCCCTAATTTCATGTCCCCTAATTTGACCAGTTTTATCAGTGTAACATTCACGTGAAGAGGACGTGTCAAAGCAGACTCCATACCTGCCCCAGTAGACAGTGTGATTCTGGGCCTAATGCAATATTAATGCATGGAGGATTTGTTTGATACCAGGAAGGATGTCTCCCCAGAACTGGCCTCCACTGGGACTCTCTTAGTGAGGCACACATAAAGCTAATGATCACACTTTTTAGCTTCTATCTGAAAAAATATCACACTCCTTTTTATGTGACAAAAATGGGGAAAGCACAGTTCGTTTAGCATAATTTTTCACTTGCAAGCCTATTTCCCGTCCACTTCAAAATAATATATATATATATTTAATTTTTTTTCATAGCTATCCACTACAAAGATTCTTGTAACTTGGGAATGTTAGATAACTCACAATCATGCTCACCAGGATAGAAAACACGATCCTGGTAGAATTGGTGAATTGTTGCATGAATAAAATATTTAATCAATGACCATTGAGATGTATTTAAATGGCCAATCATGTCAATTGGCGGTATTGATTCTAGGATTGTGAAGGTGTGAGCAGAATGGAGTGCTGATGTCTTGGAAAGGAGAGCTGGGGATAATGACCCCTAATGCTAGCAGAGCCTGGGCCTCCTGCAGAACAATCCCAAATTATGAGCCCAAAACAAGTGAGCCCTCTCCTGGGGTCCACAAGGTCAAGTCCGCGACCCCTGACCTGTGTGGGTGTGTGTGTGGAGCGTGGCTGCTGCAGGGGTGTGTATGAGGGTCTGGGACCGGCTTGTTGTCTGCCTGTCCTTGGCCTCGCTCCCCTCACCAGGGCTACAGCCCTGCTCCATCTATTATTTAACAGACTTATTAAAAGTTATTTGGGAGCCGTCGGGTCCTGCCAGATGACCTGAGACAGGCTCCTCCAGCGTGTCCAGACCAGCTTCATGGGAGGCAGCGGGAAAACCCAAATGGACAGGGTGGAGCTCTAAAACACAGGTCAGAAAACAAACAGAAAACACCGCTTCTATTATTCAAGAGGGCATGCACTATATAGGAAATAAGAGCTCTTCAATATTTCACAAGCACAATCCACAACACGGATGCATGTTTAATTAAGCCCAAATGCTGCTGTAGCCTATGGAAGATAAGGTGGTTGAAATAAAAGCAAAAACATTAAAAATGTTATATTTGTAGGACTTTTACATAAGAAAGTATCAATAATAAAAGCCCAAGCAGAACAAGCTCATTTTTATAGGAATAGATAAACAAGACAATTAATATTATGAATTGTATAAACTGTTTTATAGAGAAACATGTTTTATTTTATTTTAATTGTTTAATTTAATCACACAAAGCAGCCATGATTAAGGAATAGGTTGGGATTCACTATAATCATTTGTTCTCATTTTGTAAATACAGTGGCATCAGAACAATATGTAAGTACTTTTTTGTACTTATGATACGTTTTTGTCACTATATTGTATGATTGCATCCAAATCAATACAATACAAAATTCTACTTCAGGTCATATTAATGAATCCATGCATTTTTCACATCCCCAAAAAAATTCTGGAAAAATGTTTAAAAAAAACACTCCACTCCAAAACAGTGGCGTCTCACTATCAGCCAGGCCCCTGTGCTTTAACATGTGCTTTGACTTACCTCTTGCCGCGCTCTTTGCTTGGTTTTGAATATTCATATCTTTGTTGAAAAAAGTGTGACATAACCTTTCCCCCCCTAATGCGATGTGTCCACACGCACCTCCCAGCTGTGTCCGGAGAGGGTGGGGGGGTTTGATGGCTGGGGTACGGGCGGGGCGGGGCGGTGCGGGGTGGGGGAGGTGATGGCTGGGGTACGGGGGGGGGGGGGGGGGGGGGTTGATGGCTGGGGTACGGGGGGGGAGGAGGAGGAGTGGGGGTGCGGGAGAGGGCCCAGGCTGAAAGGTCAGCGGAGGCAGCAGACAGGCAGTGCCGGGGCTTTGAACCTAACAGATGGTGAAGGTTAGGTGACGTCCCCTCGCCTGGCCTTTCCCCAGTAATTGAGGATAATTTGAGCACCAAAGAGCACAGGGCCTGTCCCCGGTCAGGACGGGAGAAGAGAGGCGAGGCTGATATGAAAATGATTTCGCATTACCTCTGGCTTTGTGAGGCTGGACGCGGCCCCCGCCCGCCCGCCCGCCCGCGCCAGTGCGCTCGCCCCCTCCCCCGGCCAGCGGTCCTAATCCTGGCCCGAGGCGGAGGGGATGAGGAGTGTCACCCTGGGTCTGGGCGCCACGCCTCATGAATACATCTCCGAGCTACGGCCCTGTGCCCCCCATTAACCAGGTCCTCTGCCAAGACACATTACACACTCCCACTCTTGAGCCAGGGGGCTCGGGGCGAGGGGGGGGGGGTGCATTTTGGGAAGGTTTTGGGAGAACTGACATCACCCCCGCCCCCCCCCCCCCCAGTCCTGTAAGAACAAAAGAGGGGTGTACAAAGGCACTGTGATATGAGAGGGATTCCTCATCTCTGCCCCTGCAGCGACAGTAGCTACAGTAGCGGGCTGCGTCTGACCCGGGCCGACACGTCCGCCGTCCCCCCCGTCTGGTCTGACTCCGCCCACAACGCCTCAAGTCGTCTGCCGCGTTTTCATTCGGGATCCTAACTTGTCATGTTGACCACGCCGTCACAAAAAACTCAGATGACAACAACCACAATAACACGTTTGACTCAACAGAATCACATATATGTATTCAGATAACGCAGATTACACTAAACTGTGTGTGACAGTTCTCTGCTCCAACTTCATCTTGCTACAGCTGTCAGTGCATTTCCAGGAGTGGGAAGCGGTGGATTTGTAAAGCGACCAGACTGTGACCGCCCCTCCCTGCCGCCCGCGCCGCCCTGGCAGTCGTAACCGTGGGACCAATTCTGTCCGGAAAGTTGCCTCTTCTTTAGGTGCGATGAAGTCATTTACGGCTATTGATCTGATAGTCAAACCGAGCATGTTAACCTTAAGGGCCTTGGAGGGGGTTTCTGGGAACGCCGAGGCGCCCCGGGGAGCGGCTCATCGGGCCAGCTGAGGCAGGGGACGGAGCCCGGAGCGAGCGCCGGGCCGGGGGCCGCCGCCATAACTCAGTCTGCCGCCGCTGCCCTGTCACGCGCTGCTCTGCCTGGGGTCAGCTGCTGTCACGGGGGAGTGATCGGGGGGTACTTACAAGTCCACGGTTTGTCTCATTAGGTTATTCACACCGCTAAATGTCTTTTACTTATTATTTTCGAATCTTGTGGGGAAAAAATCTTAACTGTAGCACATGGTAAAAAATTTGAAAAAACAAAAAAAGAGTTGTTTATTAACTAGTGATTATCATAATAGGCATTCTTCCATTTTGATTTTCACCTTACGTTGTCTGTTCCACTGGAGATTGAAAATAGTAAAGAAAGATGGTGTACCTGTAGCTTAAGTCCATTTCTTGTACAGTAGCTGTGCTTCTGACAGACTCTCTGGTTGTGGGACGAGGCTGTGTGTGTGTGTGTGTGTGTGTGTGTGTGTGTGTGTGTGTGTGTTTGCGTGCGTGTGGGTGTGTGTGTGTGCGTGTGTGTGCTTGCATGTGCGTGTGCGTGTGTGTGGACACGACGGCTGGTGGGCTCCCCCAGGTGTAGCCCAGATGAAGGGGTCTTTACCGGGACTGTCCCCCATCGCCGTGCCCTCTACCTGGCCCCTCTTGTTCCCCCGGAGTGTGAGGGCTTTAACACGGCCTGTCTTCCTCTGACCCCCCCAACCCCCCCCCTCACACACCCCTCTCTGAACACAGCCTGCCTCTAGGCAAGAGACTCTCTCTCCCAGCCCTGGAGTATATTCCTCCTCTCTAACCACTGTCTGCACCTCCCTCCCCTCCCTCCACCTCTCCCCCCTGGCTCCCCCCCCCCCTCCAGGGGCAGCTGACTCCTCTCTCCCCCGTTAGTACTTACTAAACTATTCAGGTCCCAGCTGAAGTTTCAAGATTAATGACGCTTTATTGTGTTTGCTCACAACTCCAGCCTGCTACTCAACGGTCTAATAGTGAGGGCTGAAGGGGAAACATTAGCCAGGGCAGAAGGGGGATTTGACTCTCTCCCCTCTCTCTCTCTCTATCTCTCTCTCTCTCTGGGTAGTAAGGGTACGGTTGCTGACGACTGGCCACATAGGTCATTGAGGAGAGGGGGAGACTGAGAGAGCAGGGAGGGTTGAATACAGACTCCACACAATGGAAGAAACAGCTGTTTAATACAAGCCATATAATAAAACACATATTCTGTCAGACACACACACACACACACACACACACACACACACACACACACATACACACCAGCGCTGTGATCGAGGGGTATGGAGAGTTTTTCCCATGTATGTTTCAGCTTGTATTGCAATCAATCACAATAATAAATATATTTTTGGCAGTGTACCTTTTCAATCCCCTCTCTCTCACTGGGGGACGCCGGGGCGCATTCTTTAGCTGCCTGTGGCTGAAGATGTTATCGGGCATGTGTTTTCTATCCTCCATGCAGTAGCTTGGTGACCTGAGAGGGCTGGAGGTGTGTGAGGCCTCTCCCTGTAATCACACTCTTATTATTTTCACTGTTTTGTCTCCAAATGAAAAAAGGGCATCTATCACTCCGCCGACCTGCGAGATCATTCCAGAAAGTAATCCTTTGAAAAGTAAAACAAAAATTCGCTTTTATATAAGATCAATTGTAAACAAACCCAGGCCAACCCTTTGAAAGGCCTTGCCAAGAGATTTACCTCGCCCTGTGGCAAATACTATTTCTTGAACTGGGTTTAAATTTCAAGTGTCTGGGGTTTATAAAAAAAACCTGGAACAAAAGAAAATCAGTCTCTGAACAGCGAATATTATCTGCTGCTGGGGCCAGATGTCAAGATTACATTTTTGTTGTCTCAAATACAGGAGCAGGGATGATGCATTGCAAATCCCAGAATAAACCGCACTATAAATACACATTTATTTGTATTTACTTTAATTTACTAGGATCACTGCAAAAACAGATTTTCATGCATTGTTTGATAGACATCATACAGTATATAAATGTCCTATTTACAATACACTAGAAAGCTGTATAACGTTAGATCTGCTCACATTCAGTGGTTGTCTCTGTATCAAACCTTTTACTCAACTGATGCAATATCTCTTTAGCTTGTGTCTTTTTCATGTTTAGTCATCATACTTCAGCACTCAGTAAACATGTTTACAGACTGACATAATTATCAACACATTTCTTCCATCTCTGTTTGCTGATGTCTGCTGTTACCTTGTGTCCTGTGATTTCTGAGGTGAACTAGAGGGAGATGATGGTGTCTAGTTATTTTGTATGTACTGTACTTCAGCAATTATTATAATTATGGTAGCAAGAACTATTTACTGTTTGTTGATAATAACAGTGATAGGAGCCGAAGTAATGACTGGCTCCCTTGATCAGTGTCGTGTGAAGCTGAAGATAAAAGCGCGTGATTGTGTGATAGGGTCTTGGTATGACCTCCCTGGCTCCTTAATATCCTCCCTCCCTCCTGTGCTCCCTCCTCCCCCTTGTCATAGAGGGTAATAACCATACCTTGGAGCACGCATTTCTACTTCTCCATTTTGCTGGCTGGGATTTTGTGTGTGTGTGTGTGCGTGTGTGTTGTTGTTGTCTTTTGTTTGTTTTTGGGGGGGTTTTCGTAAGAGAACACATCAGAGGAAGATGGCTAAATAATCATGAAAGAGAACTCCTACTGGCCCCCCTGACTCCCATCTTTAATTGGACACAGCTTTTAAGTGAAGCGCAGTGGGTAGACCCGGGCAGAAACAGTGCCGGCTGTAATTTAGTTTCTCTTTGTAGTGAGCCCTTGTCAAAGCCAAATAAAGCTTGTCCTGCTCCCTGGCTCGGTGCACCTCTCCCTCCAAACCGACGCACCCCACCCATAGACTCCTCTGCGTCATCTCATGTTCCTCTCTGCTTAAACAGAACTCGAGAGGGGCAGAGAGAAGAGAGGGGGCAGGCGGAGAGAGGGAAAGAGAATGAGAAAGAAAAAAAAAATCCCTGGCCTCGCTATCATCGTTTTATTTTGATTTTTCCCCCATCCCTTTCTTTAATCCCTCTGATGAAGTCTGGACAGGCAGAGGCATGCTCTCTCAGACAGCAATTTCATCGGACCATATGCGCCTCACACATAGGATGGCGGGGAGTCAGAGAGGGAGAGAGAACACAACATGAAGAAAAAAAAAAGAATAATAAAACAGAAGGGGGGGGCGAGGGGCTGCAGCATCCGCCCCCTTCATCACTCACACGCGCACGCTCTCAATCTAAAACGCCGTAGCTTCTCCAATCAAATGAGATAGAATGCGGCCACAGGCGACGTCATATTCCCGCTAAAAAACCCCGGCTCCCGTGCAGGTAAACAAATGAGCCAGGTACTCACACAAAATGGCGGCACGCCGAACGCTGGCTGGCCGGGGCCCCTCCCCGAGCCGAGGATGTGATGCCGGCACCCCGGTCACGTGATTGGAGAGGGGAGGAGAGCGCCCGGAGCGTACGCTGAAGCTGCCTTGCGCAGCGCCCCCCCTCCCTCCCTCCCTCCCTCTCTCTCCCTCTCTCTCTCTCTCCCTCTCTCTCTCTCTCTCTCTCCCTCTCTCTCTCTCTCTCTCTCTCTCTCTCTCTCCTCTCTCTCTCTCTCTCTCTCCCTCCCTCTCTCTCTCTCTCTCTTCCTGCTCTTCCCTGAAGGAGATGTGCATCTCACACGGGCGCTGTTGGAAGGATGGAGGAGGGAGGGAGGGAGGGAGGGATGGAGGGATGGAGGGATGGATGTCCTGGCTTCCTCTTTATTTCTCCCTCAAGAAATATCCTACATATACACACATGCTGTAAACAATATCTAAACAGTATTTACAGTGAATTCAAATGTTTTGGACTGATGCCCTTCTGACTCTTGTCAGGGATTCAGTACCTATTCGAAAACACAAAAACTATGCTTTGGAATAAATATTGTTTCGCATTGGGACTTTTATTTTTATTTTTTTCTAAATTCTAACTGATGTTTATTTTAATTGATCATTACACTTCTGTACCGTCTTGCTTGATATGAACAAATACCTTGAACGTTCATGGATGCGGGCGGGGGTCTTATTGAGGTTAGGGTGGGGGGGGGGGGGGGGGACAGCGAGGGGAGGGGGCTCAAATAATTACATTTGGGTCAATAGACCTTGTTCAGTTACATGAGAGGGAGATCCATAACCCTGTGTGTATTTTATCTGCCTGCGTTTCCAGTAGGCTTAGTGCTGACCAAGCAGGTTGCTCCTTATACCCCACACAGGCTCCCCATATACATAATATACCCACCCTCTACACCCCCCCACCCACACACACTCACACACACACACACACACACACACACACACACACACACACACACACACACACACACACAGATATGCATGCATACACCGCTTCCCCCTACTCCTACACACACACACACACACCAGTTTTCTCCCCCTGTGAAATATGTGTACACCTCAGGAGGAACACACTTCTTTTGTCCCTTCTCAGATGAAGAGAGAAAGAGAGAGAGAGAGGGAGAGAGGAGGAGGCAGAGAGGGGGAGTCTGAGAAGGTTACATCTGAAGCGTTGATTGGGCTGTGTGTAATTAAGGTCGGTGTTTTGGGGGGATGAGAGCGAGGGTGTCCGTCGGGCCTGGAGGGAGCTGAGGACACACGGGCGCCGTCTCGGGACCCCCCCCCCCCCCCGCGGTGCTGTGAGTAACCTCGCCTCCCCGACCCTGACCTGCTTCTGGTACGGAGACCGCCAGGTGACCTGGTTCCCTACGGTCTCAGCGTTCAGTATCCCTGCTCTGATTACAGGTGCTTTCCTCTGATCAAGAGATATGTTATGGTGGTGTGCTACTACTACCGAACACCAGGGAAAAATACTGAACACCTTCGACTGGAAGAGAGGGCACTGCACTCATATCTCTACACTATCTATACCAGAGACACTATCTATACCAGAGAGATATCACTACACTATCTATACCAGAGACACTATCTATACCAGAGAGAGATATCACTACACTATCTATACCAGAGAGAGATATCACTACACTATCTATACCAGAGAGATATCACTACACTATCTATACCAGAGACACTATCTATACCAGAGAGAGATATCACTACACTATCTATACCAGAGACACTATCTATACCAGAGAGAGATATCACTACACTATCTATACCAGAGAGAGATATCACTACACTATCTATACCAGAGACACTATCTATACCAGAGAGATGTATCAATACACTATCTATACCAGAGAGAGATATCACTACACTATCTATACCAGAGAGATATATCAATACACTATCTATACCAGAGAGATATCACTACACTATCTATACCAGAGACACTATCTATACCAGAGAGAGATATCACTACACTATCTATACCAGAGACACTATCTATACCAGAGAGAGATATCACTACACTATCTATACCAGAGAGAGATATCACTACACTATCTATACCAGAGACACTATCTATACCAGAGAGATGTATCAATACACTATCTATACCAGAGAGAGATATCACTACACTATCTATACCAGAGAGATATATCAATACACTATCTATACCAGAGAGATATCACTACACTATCTATACCAGAGACACTATCTATACCAGAGAGAGATATCACTACACTATCTATACCAGAGACACTATCTATACCAGAGAGAGATATCACTACACTATCTATACCAGAGAGAGATATCACTACACTATCTATACCAGAGAGAGATATCAATACACTATCTATACCAGAGAGAGGTATCACTACACTATCTATACCAGAGACACTATCTATACCAGAGAGAGATATCACTACACTATCTATACCAGAGAGATATATCAATACACTATCTATACCAGAGACACTATCTATACCAGAGACACTATCTATACCAGAGAGATGTATCAATACACTATCTATACCAAAGAGAGATATCACTACACTATCTATACCAGAGACACTATCTATACCAGAGAGAGATATCACTACACTATCTATACCAGAGACACTATCTATACCAGAGAGAGATATCACTACACTATACAAGAGAGAGATATCACTACACTATCTATACCAGAGAGATATCACTACACTATCTATACCAGAGAGAGATATCACTACACTATACAAGAGAGAGATATCACTACACTATCTATACAAGAGAGAGATATCACTACACTATCTATACCAGAGAGATATATCAATACACTATCTATACCAGAGAGAGGTATCAATACACTATCTATACCAGAGAGAGATATCAGTACACTATCTCAGAGAGATGTATCAATACACTATCTATATCAGAGAGAGATATCAGTACACTATCTATACCAGAGACACTATCTATACCAGAGACACTATCTATACCAGAGACACTATCTATACTAGAGACGCTGTCTATACTAGAGAGAGATATCAGTACACTATCTCAGAGAGATGTATCAATACACTATATCAGAGAGAGATATCAGTACACTATCTAAACCAGAGACACTGTCTATACCAGAGCGAGATATCAGTACACTATCTATACCAGAGAGAGGTATCACTACACTATCTATACCAGAGAGAGGTATCACTACACTATCTATACCAGAGAGAGGTATCACTACACTATCTATACCAGAGACACTGTCTATACCAGAGAGAGATATCACTACACTATCTATACCAGAGAGAGATATCACTACACTATCTATACCAGAGACACTGTCTATACCAGAGAGAGGTATCACTACACTATCGAGACCTCGGGGTCAGAATAGACTCCTGGCTTCTATAGCCAGTAAAGACGGTTCTAGTTTCGAACGGCTTTTAACCGGCAGTAACCAGGCGCTCTGTGTGACCGCGCGGCACCACGGCGCACCTGCCGGCGCCGTCCGCCATCCCGAGACCAGATCGCCGCCACTGGAGGGGAGGCAGGAATGTGTGGCCCAGCCCGGGAGGAGGGGACGGCAGGGAGCTCTCCTGCCCCCCCCCCCCCCCCCCCCCCCCACTACCCCACAGCCCGTTTCCCCGGCGCTAGTGGGAGCTCTCCTAGCCGTGGCCCGGGCTCAGGCGGAGAGAGCGTATCCGTATAATGCACTTCATTCGCCACAGGGGAAACTGAGACGTCCTGAGCTATTGATCCAGGTATTGACATCGTTTGACGGCTCCTTTAAAGTGTAATGTTAGGCTGGGGGAGGCAAATGAGGGAGGGTCGGGTTGATCTCTCTGTCATCGGCGCGGCGGGGCGTCTGCTTGCATGTGTGCGTGTTTGTGCGCATGTGTGTGTTTTGTTTTTGCGTGTGTGTGTGTATTAAGTGTGGCATGGCAGTTGGTTAAAAGTGTTCCATTAACCTGTCAGTGTAACCCTCATCTAAAATGTTTTCCGATGCCAATTAATTATACAAAATAACAAGCGTCCAAAATGTTTTTTTTGTCGTCTCTCTTGGTCCGCCACGCAACATACAGTACATCATTCATTATGAGCACCGTTCCCAGTGTCCAGCAGAGCAGATGAGGTGGTGTCCAGTCAGCACATGGCCAGTGGGGTCTGCTGCCTGCCCTTGACTTTGACCTGTTCCCAGGCTCGGGGGCCAAGAGGGGCTCCGTGGGGACAGCTGTGTGTGACGTGGTGACAACAGATGTCCCTCCACGTCAGCCTGGGCCGGTCTGTGGACCCCTCCCTCCCTCTCTCTCTCTCTCTCTCTGCACAGACCTGACCTCTGACCTCTGAGTTAGTTAGAATGCTCTCACAGCAAGAGTCAGGGGTTAGCTGCACATGCTCAGTCTGGCCCTGCCCCCCCTCCCCCCCCCCGGTCAGGACGTGAGCGGAGCGGGGGGATATTTGATTAGCTGGCCTTTTCTCTGGACAGCCTGTTTCTGAGACGGGCTTCGGGTCGTCATCTGGAATTCATGAAGTGGGTTAGTGTCATGAATTTTACGTGAGGAAAATACAGAATACAAGATCAAATATAATTAAAACATATTGCATGAGAATTAATTGCACTACAGCATACTTTTTTAAAATTCTAACATTAAATGAGGAAACTGACCTTTTCATAAAAATATTTCATTTAAGCAGTTTTATAATTCTCTAAATGTCAGTGTGCTATTTGTACACACAGTCATAATTCATTTTCAATAATATTTATTAATAATAAATAATATGTTGCCATAATTGGTTCATTAATTTGTTCTTCATTATTTTTTATCTAGATTGTCATATTTACATGTACATATTTACCACGTATACTGTAATGAAATAAATAAAAAAAATAGTATTAAACATACAATTGTTGATATAGATAATATAGAACATGTTTTACATACTCTATCATTAGATAATTGCAGAAGATTGCATACTGTATATTACATTTTTCATACGGAATCATAACTGATTGGATTATTTTTTTTTTTTTTTTTTTAAAGCATAGGAATGATTTTCAGAACAGAATAAAAGTACACTATAGAAATATATCAGGTCACTGTATATGTTAATATAAAATACCCTGAGCATCTGTGAAGTCCATTTTGTGACACTTTGTGTTTGTATGTGTGTGTGTGTGAGTTTGCGTTTGTGTGTGTGTGCGTGCGTTTGTGGGCATGTTTGTGTGTGTGTGTGTGTGTATGTGTGTGTGTGTGTGTGAGGGTCATGGTGTTCCTGAGAGACAGTGTGTTCTGAACACTAGCTGTGGTCAGGTTGGGAGCTTTCTCCTTCAGGAACTGTGAACTATAGAGACTGACTAAATACTCTTTCAATGAGAAACGTGCACTTACTGTCCATTTGATAGAACATCCTAAGATTTCCATACATTAACAGTGTGTTTGTGTGTGTTTATTTATTATAGAGCATACATAGGGGTTACCAGGGCCAGATAATGAGCCACAGTGACACCTCAGCCCCTCGCACACTCACAGGTCTGCCCTTCGTTGCCCGTCCCTGTGTGTGTATCTGTGTGTGTATATATGTGTGTGTGTGTGTGTGTGTGTGTTTCTGTGTGCATGCATACGGTAGAGCGGAGGTGTGAAGCTATTCTTCACTGACCATCTCCAAGCCCCAGGGCTTTCTGGGGGAAACGAGCTACCTGCTGACCACTTCAATAACATTCCATCACAGGAGTCATTCGCTATTCCTGAAACTACGGTCAGGGTTATAATGTGACAGGTAGCTGTCAACATCTAGCTTATTGGAAAAGAAGTTCAGCCAAAACTTAGAATCATCATCCGATAGAATTATTTGTGTAAGGGTAAGTCTAATACTGTTACCGCCTGCTAAAGTATGCTGAAAGGAAGGACTTGGCTCTCAGAATATTGATATCTGATTAACCAGGAAAGTTAACTTTCTCCTAAGTTGATCAACTTTAGCGCAGATACTGTAGACTGCTGTTGAGAAGTGTCGGTATCCGGACTAAGCAAGGTTGACAGGACGGGCTTGCCTCTGCCTAAGCTGATGAGGTCTGTCATTTTTGTTCTAATTTCTTTATCCTGTAAAAGGAGATTATATTCTAAGCATGATGTTGTTGTTCTTTGGTATGCGGAGCAAAAATTGTTTTCGTTACGTAAGAAAATGTAATTATGGCGCACAATTGTGGACATCTTTTTCAAGCTTTGACTTTGCTGTGTAACTCTAAGTTGTAAAACTTGGCGGACTAAAAAGAACAGGGTAGTCAGGCTTCTCTCTCATCCAATCATAGTTGGTGAATTTCATGATGGCTGAGATGTGAGATTTATCACAATAAGGATGAGTGATTTACCCAGAGTCCCTGGGGTCAGCGGAGGGACCCTGAACGGGAAGGAAGGCCTCAGAGCCCGGCCGGAATAGATCCTGGAATGCTGGTTTAGGGCGCTTCAGACCTTGCAGAAATGTCACAGATTTTGTGAGAGGGTCATTCTAATATTCTGATTACTGACCCTGGCACATTTTTTTCTTTTTTTGCCATTCAGTAAATATTTGAAGATGATAAATCTGGATGAATTTTAGAAGACTCGACATTACAGTCCAAACAAAACAGACAATTTCTCTACAGAACATTTGCATATTCTCATACATGTATATATGTAAATTATATTCATTTCATTCTACTTTGAAACTCACCAGTGTATACACAAATTATATTAATTTCAGTTTAATTGCGCATTAGGAAATATTATTAAAAATGAATGAACCAATTCTAACTTTCAAATGTGTATTATTACAAAGTAGATATTCTGTCTTTCTGTGCACATTGCAATAAGCAAAAAAGCTAAGTCGCTTACACTGGTAGGACTTCAGCTACCACCTCTGAATGTGTCCGTTGAAATGTTGCCTTTTACAGAACAAAACTGAATGGTTAGGGTGGGAGGGAAACAGCTGTGGATCGGTCTGGTTCTCTGTGACGTTCCACCCCTCAGACAGAGGCTGAGGCTTGTCTGTCCCATGCCACACAGTCGATGAGACCAGGTAATGGGAAATATCTTATTTGTGTTCTTGGAGGTACACCGACTACTGGACACCGACTTCCCCTTTGAAAGTTACCTCAGGATCAAAGACACAGACACATGCATTAATAAAGGCTGTTTTGAGTGAGCTTGATTAAGGGTAATGTGCCCGTCTGGTAATTCCTTTCTGATGGTCGTGTCAGATTTAGGCAGCAGGATGGGGAGAGAGCGCAGACAGGCTTGTATTTCAATATTGCTGCCTTTTAAGGGCACTCGGGCTAGATTTGTATTGATCTGAATTTGATAATGATTGTATTAGCTCTATTAAATTTGTATATATTCAAGGGCTCAGTTACACACCAAAAAGAGAAGGGGAAAAAAAAAACGAGCCAAAGAAAACAAATTAGTTTGCCAGGGTGGATTGTGTTGCATGTAATGTAAGAGGGGGCCATTGGTTAGGATCATCAGGAAGTGTCTGAAGTTAGTGAGGAGTAGACAAGAGGTCTCAGCGGACTCGCTGGTGTGTACTGGTGTGTGCTGCTGGTGTGTACTGGTGTGTGCTGGTGTGTACTGGTGTGTACTGGTGTGTGCTGCACCCCGCTGTAATGTGGCACCCTTACTGACACATCTCTACTTCCCTACTTCCTGTGCGTGTGTTTTAAATGTAGACTAAGGATGCTTCTCTCTCTCTCATTCACACACTCGCACGCACGCACGCACACACGCACACACATACACACACACGCGCACGCACGCACGCACACACACACACACACACACACACACACACACACACACATACAGGAGCCCATTTACACCTCGTACACCACTTTAGATGGTGGTCAGTGTGTGGGGGCGTCAGGGTCACCTGTTATTAGCAGACAGGCCACTTGTAGCAGCTCATTGACACCGGCCAGCAGGCCTGCCAATACCTGCCCTGTGCCATCAGGGCCAGACGGAGGTCATGACCAGTGATCCGGGCTCAGGGCTGCACCGGGGACCTCTGGGACCCGACGCCATCGCGGCGCCACCCCCAGGCAGATCAGGTCAACGTCCCTCCAGCCACCCCAACCCTCCTCCCCTCCTCCCCGACTCACCATTCACTCCCACTCTCCCAGCCTCGTTTGCCCTGTCTCACTCTCTCTCTCTCTCTCTCTCTCTCTCTCTCTCTCTCTCTCTCCTCTCTCTCTCTCTCTCTCTCTCTCTCTCCCTCTCTCTCTCTCTCTCTCTCTCTCTCTCTCACCCGCCTCTCTCCTGGTGCTTCGACTTTTTCGTCTTTCAGACACATTTCGCCACTCGTTGTGGGGCGAACAGGTCCGGGCAGCCATCTTTTCACCCCCCCCTAGTTTCACCTCAGCAGACTTACAGTGAGGTTATCAGCCGCCCCCCCCCCCCGCGCCCCTCCGCTGGGGCTCTGCTGTTCAGACTCAGAGGAATCTGGCCCTGGCCGTGGACTTCTAATGTCATTTGGCAGTGAGAGGCTGATAAATCTGTGGGGTTGGAAAAAAAACAACAACACTCATTTGGAAGCTGTGCACTTGGAGGCAGACTCGGGAAAGTAATAGGAACGTCTACTTAGAGGAATTAACATAAGACATTTTACACAGTCTAAGAAAAATATAATCCATGCATAATTGATTGGCGGGGTGATTGCGGAGTTTACTGTCATTTCTCTATACTATGAGTCTCTCCCTAGGCTATTTAGCCTAATAGACTTTGGGATATTTAATTCAGAGCTGTCCAGGGCAGCTGCACCACTCTCTCTCTCTTTCTCTCTCTATCTCTCTCTCTCTCTCTCTCTCTTCTAACATACATGGCTTCTACCATGCAAACCCAAGGTCAGAGCCAATCTAATTGCCTGTCATTTTGATAAACTCCGTCAACTTGTTTAAATGTGTTTGTCTTGCGTTCCCATTTGAAAAGCAGGTGAGGGTTCTCTGTCCCGGAGCTGTGCTTGTGCCTCGTTGGTATGTTTGTTTTATTGGGTTGACGATGAGCTGATTTGCTTCTAAATGTGTCACTCATTTCTAGAACCTCCATGGTCCTTGTGACCTCTGACCCCTGGCCTGGTCTGGAATAGCACAGTGCAACAGAGAGGACATGTGGAAAGACGGAGGACACTATAGTTTATATACAGTTCTGTTCAGTTGACTTTATTCATACCCGTAGGGAGATTTGGTTTGCAGTAGAGTCTTCCACAACAACACAGACAGTAGACCAACACAATAGACACATGATAGAAATAAAAGTAGTAAAAGTAGAAATTAAATCATCACTAAAACCCCTAAAACCAAAATATAATACAATAGACAGTAATCATCATCTGTGCAATGTTGCTACAACTCCTTATCATACTGTACATTGCGGAGCCTTATCTGCTGTTATGGTGCATTCGTTTGTGGTCGGAGCTGGCAAGTCGCAAGTGGCAAAATACCTACCTCCCACCTGTGTGCATTCGAGCTATAGCGAATGATATGATGATGATATGATATGATATTGAGGTCAGCCGGCAACTGGGGGCTGAGAAACATATCCGAATTTGCGACGAGTAAGTGTCAGTTCATGCAGCGTTTTATTTAATCATTCCTAGTAGCAAGTCGCAATTTGCCACCTCCCAGTTATAAACGAACGCACCATTAATCTGCCCAGTATTGTGTATTGTATGTTGCCTTTATCAAAACAACTATTCATTGTATTCCCAAGATGGGGATATCGGCAGAAACCAGACATGGGTCGCTGTAGGAAAAAGGAATATCAACATTTAATCACTGGCTCGGCAACAATTAGACGAGCGCGTCCTGCGTTTCTGTGGGTGTGGCGTCGCAGCCCTGCTCGCCGCGGCCACGCTAATGGACCCGCCTCTAGGACCGGCCGCGCTGACGTGTCCGCGAGAGCCTAACGACGGCGCGCAGGGGGCAGGACAGCCAGGACGGCGCCGGCCCCCGTCCGCCGGCCCAATCATGGCAGTGGGCGGGGGGCTGAGACGCAGGGCTTAGACGCGGCGACGGCGAAAGCCGCCAGGGCGCTGCTTCATTATCCCCGCCGTAACCATGATGCGCGACGGCGGGCCACCCCCACCCTGGGCCTGCTGGGACCGGGCCACGCCGCCGCTCGACGCCCGCTCGCCTGAGACGGGAGGCAATGAACTCCGAAACACGCCGTTTATCTTCCAGATGGAGTGATTTACCGATTTTAGCTCGAGCTCTGCCGCCCAAGTTACCCCCGCCTGGTCCCTCCCCTTCCTCCCCCCAGGAGCACCCCATGCGCCCAGACCCCTGCGGAATCAACATTTATATAATTTAACCTGATGTTCTGTTGTTAGGAAAATAAAAATCAAGCAATCGCGATGCATTTCCGAGCGCTCTGTGCATAACCGACCGGCGGAGAAAATAGAGAAAAATGGCTTGAGGACAGTAAAGGAGGAAGAATGGATATGTTTGACTGGACCATGGTGCTCCAGAGGGATTTGAGAATCTTCCTTGGGGGAGGGGGGGGGGGGTTGTCCTCTTTCCTGCTGAGCTGTACCAAAGAAGGGGGGTTGGGGGGGGCGTTATTTTTATTTCTCTGTTTTATTATCTTCCATGAAGGCGGGAGTTTTTTTTTTTTTTTTAGGCTGGATTTCAGTCCTATAATTTTCTCATCACTCAGACGGAGCCACCTGTCTCCTCCCAAGATCCCTTCCTTTGTCTCCTTAAATAATAAGGCTGCATCCGCATGCGGAATGGAGGGAGTGAAATGACCAGGCCAGGAGATGGAAGGAGAGAGAGAGAGAGAGAGAGGGAGGGGGCGAAAGAATAAAAATGAGCAGATAAGAAGGAAGAGAGGGAGAGAGAGGGAGAGAGGAAAGGGAATTAAAAAAGGAGAGGTGACCTTTTTTTCTCTGTCTTGTGTCTGGCCATCAGTAAGCAGCCATGTCTGTGAGGGGAGCCAATACCCCCCCCCACCCGCATGCACACAAGCACACACATACACACACACAACCACACACACACACACCTCATAACCACATTTTATATTCAGAGTTGTGGGGAAGGGCCGGTCACCACTCTGCCTCACACCCATGGCAGGCGTCATCTGGAGTGTGTGTGTGTGTGTGGGGGAAGGGGGGGGGGGGGGTGAGCAGGGTCAGCAGGGGGCCAGGATTAGACAGACGGACCCCTGGGTTGGAGGCCAGCGCTCAAGTTCATCACCACAGACAATGGAAAGCTCTTCAGAAAGCAATTGGGCTCTCAGTGATATTGGCCTCCGTGGCTTGGGCAGCCGCACATGCGCGGACGACCACTGCAGAGTAGAGTAGACCCCTCTCTCTGATCCACCTTCATCACGCCTGCTTCTCTTGACGGCCCCCCCCCAGCAGTCTCTCCCACAGCTCCACACACACATCCCCCCCCCCCCCCACACACACACACACACACACTCCCAGCCCCGTCCCTAGGATCCACTGCTGCTAATTACGGCCCCTGAGAGCCACCACTAGCCACACCACAGTGACAGTGTGTGTGTGTGTGTGTGTGTGTATTACTGGCCATGCACCCAGAGCAGTCCACCCCCCCCCCCCCAGGACAGCTGCTCCCCTAGCTGCCATTGTGAGAGTCCACACTAACGGGGGCTTTAGCCACTGGTGGTGTGAAATTAAACAGCCTCGTCCTGGTCTGATAGTAAGTGGCGCCCCTGTCTGTGTGCTCCGGCTATCTGCACACACACACACACACACACACACACACACACACACACACACACACACACACACACACACACAAGGTCATGCTGACAAGGTGATCATGGGAATTAGAGTTCTCCACCGTGGAAAAAAATCAAAAATCTAATCAAATCAAATCTTTTCAAAATGTTTTTTTCCTCCCTTTTTTGCTGTTGGCTGTTGCACTGCAATCTGAATAGCACTCAAAAGCTGCACCCTGTCTGGTGTCGTCTGCAACAGCGTATGCCTTAACCCTAGTCAAATTCATAGTATGAGTTACACATACACATGGCTAATAAAACAGAGCTTGAATGTTGAATATGCAAGTGTGTACTGTATGGCACCAGACTCAGAACGAACAGACGTCTTCCTGTTCCACCCTGGTAAAATTCCCCCCCAAAAGAGTGCTCCCTTGTTCTGATTTGCTACTCTGATGAAAGGGAATATAGAATACATGTGTATTAGGTGGTTTTGTAGTTCTCAACATCGGATGTACGGTAAAAATGTCATTTTATTCATAGGAATGTAGAAGGTAAGAGGAGTACTGTTAAAAAAAAAAACTAAAAGAAAAAAGAAATGAGGTGATAGAATTAATTGAAAGGCCATTTTTGCTAGAGAAAATTATCTTTTTGAAATTAATAGTTAATATTTTATATTATTGCTATATATTTTTAATGCACTCTGCATTTTTGCAAATATAATGTTTCCTTCCACATTCATTTAACTGCTCAACCTTGATGAGTACTTCAAAAGTGAATTAAAGCACTCCATTTTTAAGAGGAAAATGAGTAATAATTCAGAAATATGAATAATACATAACAATGCTATTCAGGAAAATGTGACAGTTGAATAACAGAGGAGAGGAAAGAGTGAGGGCCGTGCTGGGGTGTGTTGGTGCGGGCCTCAGACAGTCTGTATACACAGTGGTCATTGGAATGTGGTCATTGGAATGCTAACAAGGGTCTGAGATGGCTCTTTAGGTCAGGACTGGGTCACCTACTGTAGCAGACACAAAATAGGCTGGGCTTGGTTAGACTTGGCTGGGCTGGGTTGGCCTGGGCTAGACTTGCCTGTACTGGGCTAGACTTGACTGAGCTGGGCTGACTTGGCCTGGGCTAGGCTGGACTGGGCTGAGCTGGGCTAGACCGGACTTGGCTATTCTGGGCTGGACTGGGCTAGGCTGGACTAGGCTTGGCTGGGCTGAGCTGGGCCAGACCGAGCTGGGCTAGGCTAGGCTGGACTAGGCTGGACTAGGCTGGGCTGGTGGTTTTTCCTGACAGATAATTGAAGCTGAGCACTAACAGTCCGGCTCCCTGCGTGTACCTAACCCATTTAGGAGTCACCTCTAACATGGACCACTTATTAATATTAATTATCCTTCATGTTAATTTGATCCAGTCTCCATCTCTTTGCACTTGTGAAGTGGTGGTGACGGCAGGCATGCCTTCACAACTCCTCTCTGGGTCACGGGGGGACGGGGGTGGGCTGATGGGGGGGCTCACTTCCTTCACTCCTCTCTCTCTCTCTCTCTCTCTCTCTCTCTCTCACCATCTCAGATGGTTTTTGCAAAGGAAATTAATGTCTTTTTTTTTCCGCCAAGGCTTTTAAAAATAATATAAGACATTCTCATGATTATGATTATTAAAGTGATTGAGATGGGCAGGTAATGTCAATGGAGTCATTTTACTGGCTCTGATTAAGCCCTAATGGTGCTCCTAGAATGGGCCCTGACCCTGCGTTTTCCTGCGGCAGGTGAAGTTGCGTCCGGTCTAGGGGCCGCCCGTCTTGACTGGCTCCTGCGGGATAATAGCCTCGTGACATCCTGATTTAGAGAACTCACAGTCTGTTTCTCTCCCCGTAGCTCAGTCTGGCCTTCCCCCCTATCTCCCACCATTATCGTGGGTGGGGGCGCTCGCCTTGACGGTCTCCCTCAAGCCAATCAGCGTAACGGAACATTTGCCACATCCGGTCAGAAGAGCGACGAAAGCCTCTCTTCCTCCGAGAAACTCTGTGCAAATTCTTGTTCATGTTTAATTGTTATTACTGAGTCTATAACTGCACTTACGGCTGTGTTTATTCTACTAACGTTAACGGTAACGTCACCGTTCGATGCTTCGGGAGACTGTTTTGCCACGGGAACCACTCAGTGGCTACGTTCTACTGGGGGGCAGAACAGAGGTCAGAACACAGCCCCTGATTGGCCCGGTCAAAACGGAATCGGAAAATAATCGTTCGAGATTAGGGTACATCCAGACCATAATAGACCTGCTGTAATGGGCGCTGTGAGTGGTCTCAAAGTACATCGTAGTGCCGTGTTCGTGCCATGGTGTTGTTACGGAGAGAAGATTTGTGTGGCCATTTTGAGGCCTCCTGAGGCGTTACTCTCAACTTATTTGCAAATCTTTGACCTGTGGGCGAAGTTATTTGTAACGTTTCCAAACCATCGTTCTTTGGGGACTTTGACTCTGCTGTGAGTGTAGCTTGTTCTGAGGCACAGGCAGCCCTCCAAACTGGAAAAAATGCTCGACAGCATTTTTTTTGGGGGGGGGGGTTGTCAACGTGTTTCTCCCTCTGCAGGAGAGGAGGCTCAGGCCCCCTTCCTTCCTTCCTTCCTTCCTTCCTTCCTTCCTTCCTTCCTTCCTTCCTTCCTTCCTTCCTTCCTTCCTTCCTTCCTTCCTTCCTTCCTTCCTTCCTTCCTTCCTTCATTCCTTCATTCCTTCATTCCTTCCTGCCGCTTCCTGGTTGTGCTGACGGGGCCCCGGGGGACCGGAGCACAGTCACGACTCCTGGCGCTGCCGGTCTCCCCACTGGGGCCCTCGTGCGGCTCGGTGGCCCCCGGTGGTCAGACAGACTGACCCCGCTTACACAGCCACTTACCGCCTGCCTCCTGTCTCTCTCTCTCTCTCTCTGCCCCCCCCTCGCCCTAACCCTGCTCCCTCCTCCCTCCTCCCTGGCCCTCATCCCTCATCCTCCCTCCTCCTCCTCCTCCTCCTCCCTACACGTCTGCATGGCGGTTCTAAGTGGCTGTGGTGGCAGTCATTGTTTAGTGGCAGACCCATTCTGAATCGCTTGAACCTCTGGCATCTCAGAGTCATCCAGCTGAGGTTTTGGGGTGAGGACAGAGCAGCCAGTGGCGTAGCGTACTATACTATCTTTAGATGCATCTGATACTCCGTTTGAACGACGGCTCCATAAGATCAGCAGCACTTACACGTAAGTGGGATGAAATGACTTCAGGACAGGGATCTTGGCTGTGGTCTAACATACAGCATAGGGGATTTCTATAATGGGGACGTCCCATTGTTCTGGAATATTCCAAAGATCCCAATAAAATCATAAAGTCCGCCAAAGTGCACTTTTTAACTGTTTCCATATGAGAGAGGCAAGCCACTCTTTACAGGAAGTGAGTATGTGAATTAGAGCAGTTTCAAGTGAACATGAATTTACTAGTAAATCCAGACGTATCACTTTCATTCATCTTGATTTTATTTCTTGTACTTTATCTGATTATGAAACCACAGTAATATTATCATAGAATGGCAGTATTGTTCATTGAGGGACCTTAGACACGATAGGATCATATTCTGTTCAAGTAAATCATATTTTTTGTTGTGGAGTAGATACAGACTGATCCCTAAACTCACATACTCGCGCACACACACACGCGCACACACACACACACACATACGCACACAATAGATTGAAGTCGTTCTGATGAAAGATGAGGGACAGCCTGGAGAATCCGGCAGTGATGTCATTAAACGGCATCCAGGCTGATAAGGTGAGTCGACTCATTGAATAAATAAATAAATTAAAATAATATCTTATGTATTCTTTTCTCCTCCCTTCTGCCCACCCCGCCAATCCCCAAATCCTGACCATCCACCCCCCCACAACCTCCCATCCCCGCCTCCCCAAACACACACATCATGTCCCCACACTCCCTCCCCCCTGCTGAGGCAGACTCCATGACCCCCCCCCCCACACACACACACACACACACACACACACCCTTCACCATAGGAAAAAAAGAGAAGAATCTGAATGCAGCTTTGCAATAAATAAAACATTTGACTAATACACATTCAGCAGGAGTCAGTCTTTAGCCCCCGCGCCCGCACGTCTGGGGGGGGGGGGACAGTATTCAAGAAAGGAAAGGCTTCCTCCAGAACAGAGAACGTTGACGGCTCGATAATAGGCTAAAACAGCTAGCATGAGAGAGAGAGAGAGAGAGAGAGAGAGAGAGAGAGAGAGAGAGAGCGAGAGAGGGAGGGGGAGAGAACGAGAGCGAAAGAGAAAGGGGAGAGTGAGAGAGGCAGAGTGCGAGAGAGAGAGAGAGAGAGAGAGAGAGAGAGAGAGAGTGGCAAGCATATTATAACTCATCCATGTGGATCACCCTAGTAGATTGGGAGCAATCCCTTGTTGAAATTGTCTTCTAAACACTTAGAGAGAAGAAGACAGAAGGGAGCGACCAGCCCATCTCAGTGTGTGCCTGTGTGTGCATCCCTACACTGCCTGCTATCCTAGCCAAGGTAGAAAGACCTTTTGAGAGACTGCGTGTGTGTGTGTGTGTGTGTGCGCGCCGGTGTGCCGGTGCCTGTCTCGCGAGCCAGCCAGCGAGTGAGAGAAGAGCGTGGTGTGTGTGTGTGCGTGCGTGTGTGTGAGTGAGGGGAGAGGTGGTATTATGCACTCTGGATGCTGCCTCGTGCTTTAAACAGGCTGCCTGCAAGCCCAGGTACTCTGCGCCGGCTCTTCCAAATAAGCAGCACATCTCAGCGTCCCCCCCTCCAGGACAGCAGGCTGGGCTGGCGACTGTGAAATCAGACTTATACGGTAGCAGGGCTGAGCCGCGGAGGAGCAAAAGGGGGGGGGGGGGGCGGCCAAGGCTCCCGCATGGCCGCTGACTCTTGACCGACTAGGTAGAGGAGGAGAAGACACACGAGAAGACACAGTGGGGTCTGGACATCTGAGAGGAGAAAGAGGGACAGAAGAGGTCAGTATATTCCTTCTTTTTTCTTCTTCTTTTTTTTTTTTTGGGGGGGGGGGGGGCTTTGGGTAGCTGTGTCCCCCCTATCTCTCTCTCTCTCTCGACCCCCCCCCCCCCCCCAATCCCCCTCTCTCTCTCTCTCTCTCTCTCCCTCTCTCCCCCTCTCTCACTTTGAGCCCAGGGAGAGTATAGCGGAGGTTGTGTGATTGCCGCGTGTTGCTGGTAGAAAGTATTGATCCTTTTGCAAGTTTGTGAGAAGTGTGCTTTTCTTTGAACCCTCTGATCAGCTGGGAGCGGGGCTGGATGTGCTGGCCGTGTGTGTGTGTGTGTGTGTGTGTGTGGGTGCTCGGGGCGCTGGAGTAGGCCAACTCAGGACGACTGTACACAAGATGCCTGTCTGGATGTTCATCCCTGTAGGTGTGTCCATTTTTGACGTGTAAACATCATCACGTGTGTGTTTGTGTTTGTGTTATAAGTTTGTGTAGTATATTTGAATTGCGTTAGGATTTGCACTGCTAAGATGACTGGGTAATGTCAACAGTGGTGTGTGTGTGTGTGTGTACATGTACGTGCGTGTGTGCGTACATGCGTGTGTGTGTGTGTGCATTTGCGTGTGTGTGTGCGTGCGCATGTGTGTGTGTGCACGCGTGCACAAACTTGCGGGTGCCGCTGTGTATATTTAGGAGGGTCGAGGCGAGAGGTCAGGCTCCGCCCCCTGTGGTCAGTGTGTGACGGGGCCGGTTGGATAACTGGATTGGGTAGGCGAGGGGGTGTGGGGGGGCCGTGCCGGAAAAAAAAGAAAGAGTCCTTTGCCGCCATTTCATCCTCACGTTGTGTACGAGTCCCAGTGACGCGCCAGACAGACACACACACACACACACACACGACTCCCAAACACGCATCAGTAACACTCGCTGTGTCATGTGGTGACATGTCACACACCGAGGGGGTCATGGTGCCCGCGACCCACGCTCACACAGCTGCAGGACGCGCAGGCAAACCCGCGGCGAACACACAGCGCAGCCAAGATGGTGTCCACCATTTCTCCTAATGGCGTTTTGGCGTGCGGGCAGACATGTGCAAACATCTTTTGTGACATTATTTTTTAGCATGAAAAAAAGAAACAAAATTTGTTTTGTTTTGTTTAACACTCGCAGCTTACTGTAAAATTACGTCTGTACTTTTTTTTGTGTGCCTTTTTTAAATTTGCCAGTTTGAATGCATTGTATAGAAATGTGAGGATTTTGGGGGGTGACATTGTAAAGTGATGTGAGCTAAACGCTGAAGCATGGGCAGGGTACGGAACTCTGGGAGTGGCTGGACCCTAGGTATGTGTCAGCACTTAGACGAGTTTAGCCACACACGCAAAAGAAAACTGGAAAAGCCAGGACTACCAAATTGTCAGCAACACTAAAGACATCAACACAAAAAATTTCAGCCATCCATCATAGCTGTCGGTCTGGTTCTGTACCGACAATGATTTATTCTAGGGCCGAAATCCATTTGAGTCCGAATGGGGAAATAAGCTCCAGTCCAGTAGGAGGACTATACTCATGCTTTCTCTCTCTCTCTCTCTCTCTCTCTCTCTCTTCTCTGTCTCTCTCTCTCTCTCTCTCTCTCTCTCTCTCACACACACACACACACATACACACACACTCAGCACACGCACTGAACACAGGTTCACTCACAATGTTAAAATGTTCAAGCAAAATAGTTTTAGCTACACATCCCACAATGATAAATTATAATCATCCCCATAGGGTTTCTGTATAGAACACCATATACATATATTTTTTTATGTAATTCATGTTATGAATAGAAATATATCTATGCGTTTACACTCTATAATATGTACAATATATACTGTAGCTCTTACTAGAAATATAATATTGAAGTTAGCAAGCAATAAATAAATCCATATATTAAGGGTTTTAAGAAGCACACAGCATGGTGAGGTACCGTACTAGACTGCTTGTTTTAGAACCCAAGTGAAATGCTCAGCAGACAAGCACATATTCAATAAACATAGAAATAGGGAGGCACACATTGGCATACACTCTAAGCAGCTCTTCTAGGTGCAATGTTTATGTGTGTGTGTGTGTATTTGAGAGAGAGAGATTTCTGCTGTGATGCTGATGTTGCTTTCTCATCTCTTTCTCTCTCCTCTCTCTCCTCTCTCTCTTTCCTTCTCTCTCTCTCTCTCTCTCTCTCTCTCCTGCTTTCTCCTCACGGCCTGTCTTCAATTGCTGATTTTTTCTTCTGTGCTTCCTGTCATTTTTTATATCTCAGATGATAGCTCAGGTCCCCCACTGAGTAGGCAGATTTATCAGAGCGAACACACCACCCCTCCTACCCCCCCCCCCCCCACCAACACACACACCCCCCCCCCCCACACTCACAAAGCCCCAAGCACCAAGACTTAGCCCCAATGCCCTCACCTCTGGATTTTCCTGTGCTGTGCTGTGTGTGTGTGTGTGTGTGTGTGTGTGTGTGCGCGCGCACACGTGGCTGTGTTTGAGAGAGACAGACATACAATACATAAACAGTCTAGAGTGTTTGTATGTAGACCTACAGTACATATACGTGTGTGTGTGTGTGTGTGTTTGTGTGTGTGTGTGTGTGCTTATTGTAATTGGGGGATGGGTGTGTCAGGCAGAGAGCATGATGTTGTGATTTATGTAGATCTGTGGTCAGGAGGCGGAGGCTCTTAATGTGTTTGGCTTTGCTGCTCTCTGTGCTGCTGATCTGAGCTGGGCTAGCATTCGTCTGGTGCTCTGTCTGGGGCTGGCCTCTGTGTGTGTGCATGTGCGTTTCCGTGCGTGCGTGCGTGTGTATGTGTGTGTGTGTATGTGTGTTCCCGTGTGTGTGTGTGTGTGTGTGTGTGTGTGTGTGTGTGTGTGTGTGTGTGTGTGTGTGTGTGTGACCGTGTGTGTGTGTGTGTGTGTGTGTGTGTGTGTGTGTATGAAAGGCTGGGACTGACCAGACCACTCACTCACACTCTCAGAAACCAGGCCTCTTTCATGTCAGAGAGCAGGAAGCTATTCTTTTACCACAGCTGATTCTGGAAACAGCTGCAGGAAGACAGGGTGACGTGCACAGTATATATATATATATATATATATATATATATATACTTTTTTTTTAACAACAATATACAAATCAAATCAAACTTTATTTATGTAGCGCATTTCAAACAGAGGCAGCACAATACACTTTACAGAGAGAAAAGAGGGGATGTACATAATGATCCTACCCCTAATTTTCCAGTGGGAAGCAAAAAAAACTGTTCACTCTATATGCAAAATATATATAGGAAATCTCCCTAAAAAATAAATCTTAGCTGACTTTAATGAATTAGCAATGTAAATGAATATATTTAAATGTACTGAATGCCATGCATTAGCAATATTATTTACTATTTGGGACCTAATTTTGAATTTGAGTAGAATCCAAGTGGTCTAATCTGCTGTTGTTGAGCGGCCAGGGTCCAGCAGCAGTGCTAGTGTTTTGTCAGGCATCGTCTCTTCCACAGTGATTGAACTGTGGGGCTGAGGTCTGGTCCTCGGTATGATAACTCGCCAAACTCCACTCTGCTCCCGAAATCCGGGATTAATGCCTGCTTTAAAGGCTTAACATGGCCGACCATTCAGACATGCGTGGGATTGACTGGGCTACCTTGGTCTGCGGTTATCGTCGTCGGCAGGACAGTGTCTCACTTTAGCACCCTCGTACCTGCATCATTGCCGCTCACAAGCTGGTCCTCACAGACGGGTGCCCAGGTCACCCCACTGACCTGGGAGTCAGAGCACACCTAGGGCTTCTACTGATAAACCATGCTCCCTTATAGAGAAAAAAATGAGTTTAATGACTCATATGTTATCATGTAAATATTAACATTTATATTATTCAGACTGTAATATTCCTGGTTAATATGTATCAACCAGATGGTATAGGGTACAATTAATTTATTTGGCTTAAAGATTAACATTTTATAATGTATTTGTTATGTATTTTATTGTATGCTTGTTAGTATTAATCACATTAAACAGTTGTCTAATGATGAAGTATTGCTAAATAACTTAATTCATGTGAGCAATTTAAAATAAATGAGTTATAGTAAGTGCACGCACATACACATGAATGTACATCTTGAGATTACAGACTTTGTTGTATATTTCTTTTTATAGTTTGCATATTTGCATATTCTGTGTACCTACTGTAACTAGCTCCTGATTGTGCCTGTTTGTTGTCCTTACTGCTGTCATCATCTATCTAATGCAATGCATATTGGAATGTGAAACACTGATCACAACATTGGGCTAATTTTTGCAAATTAATTCACTTTAACTAAAAGCAGTCGTGATAACCCACCAACACATTTTATGCACAAGAACAATTATACACTTTGTGATAATAAAACATTCAACATCACTCTCTTAATAAAGCAATTTATTTTCTGTCTGTGAAGTGGTGGTCATTTGAAAAGCAAAACAATAGAGATGACAGTTGTCTGTTCTGATTCAACACACTATATACTTTATATCTCCTGAAGTACACGCACGTTGCACGCACACACACACACACACACACACACTCTCTCTCTCTCTCTCTCTCTCTCTCTTTGTGCTAAATGTGCTTTGTTCTGATGTAGTGCTATGGTAGCATCGGTTACCGTACAACTACGAGTACAGTATGATCAGTCATATCACAAACACTATAAAACCACAGGTTACTGTGAAACATTCTTATTACATTGATTAGGTAGTGAAGCTTTTAGTTTTAGAGCCTTGTGTGCGCCTCTCTGTACTATGCAAGTGCCATGCTAGCTGTCTGTACTATGCTAGTGCTATGCTAGTTGTCTCTACTATGCTAGTGCTATGCTAGCTGTCTGTGCTATAGTGCTATGCTAGCTATCTGTGCTATGCAAGTGCTATGCTTGTTAGCTAGCTAGCGTGCCTTAAGACTACAGCACTGGCACTCAATTGGGTGGGCTCAATTGCATGGGATGAGTGACACCCGCTCTCGTCCAATGAGACGTCCAGCCCAGTGCCGTCAGCGTCTGTGGAGCGGCCGGGATTGGATGCTGCCGGTGTAACTGTTTACAGACAGCAGCATGTCAACAACCATGTCGGAACATCTGGATGTGCTGCTGTAGACGGAGGCTGCCTTTCTGTTCTCTGAGCCGATAGTACGCGTCCACGTGCTGCTGAGGAGGACGGTCCACATCACGACAAACGTCTGAGATGTTTGGCTTTCTCTCCCAGCTTCCGTTGTGTTCTCCGAGGTGAACAGTACACACACTCTGCCACGGCTCCAAACACATCAAGCAGATGGAGAAGTTGACCTCTCGCAGGGATTAATTTAATTCCATGAATGTTCTTGATTTCCGTACTTCCCCTTGACGCCCCTGGTGCGTTATTTATTGTTGTTGCTGCTGTTTTGTGTGTGTGCGTGTGTGTGTGTGTGTGTTTGTGCATGTGATGCTGGATATTCTTGGCCTTATTAGTCAGATCTGTAATCTTCATCAGGGAGGATTCCAGGCCCAGCATCTGGGCTGAATACATGTGGTTACTCCACATCTTATTACAGCTTATTGCTGCACTCATGTGGATAATCTCATGTGTTTATGCCTGTCTCCTGTCGGAGGAACTTTTACACTCTCACATGAGGGATGTGGAAGCGTGGGGGGGGGGGGGGGGGTCTCTGTTCCACCCTGGGCCACAATTGTTTGCTGTATTGTCAGGACTTTTCTAAGATCGACGGAGGATACTCACTTTGAGCAAAGCCCCAATTGAGTTGTGGGAATATGTTGACCCCAAACAACAGATTCAATATATACCGAAGGCCGGAATTTGCAGAGGCAAAATTGGTTAGACCAAAGGAAAACATATAGCAATACTGAGAATAGAGGAGAGGGTTTTTGAAATAGCTATGATACTGTAACAACACAATGTTGTATTTTTGCATAACCTTACTTCAGTGATTCAGAGAATAATATCTCCTTGGGGAAATTATGAACATATTTTTCTAGGCTATCAATATTTTCTTTCCAGAGAGTGTGGCAGATTTAGCTCTGATCCAAATTCCCATTTGTATCCGTTTTGTGTGTATTATGTTGTTTTACAGTATGTGTATTTTCTTGTAATCTAGCCTTTACCTCACACTCTGTAGTGTTTGACATTATTCCTCTCATACAATATGCTGTGGTGTAGTGCAGATAGTGGCTGTCAGGAGGCCTTGTTTGGTGTTGGCTCACACCAGGCACCAAATATTCGCAAAAAGCAGAATTTCCCAGTGCGATGCAGCGGCGCGGAACACGGCGGTGCTCACTGCTGTGGTATATTGCAGGGGGCGATGTGCAGAAGAAGAATAATGGCATGGAGGTTTGGCGCCGCGTTGATTCCATCTTGGCTGTCCTGCAATCAGGAGGAGGAGGGTGGAGGAGGGTGTGTGTGTGTGTGTGTGTGGGGGGGGGGGGGGGCGCCTTCATTCCCCCCAATCCCCCCTTCACCACCGCTGGAATATAATCCACTGTCTCCTGACCTTCAAATCATGCAGTGCTGCAGTCATTTCAATTGGCTCGGCCGCCATTAGCGTGAAATGTCCTCTAGC
>NC_140237.1:23830993-23833493 GCF_949987555.1 Borostomias antarcticus
AAACTAATTACAAGAATGCAAATTAAAGAGAGAGAGAGTGAAAGAGAGGGAGAGAGGGGGGAGAGAGGAGGGGAGGGAGAGAGAGCTGGTGGGGGAGATACTGTAGAGAGGGAGAGAGACATGGAGAGGGAGTGAGAGAGAGAGGGGGAGGGGAGGGAGAGAGATGAGAAGAGAGAGAAAGAAAGAAGAAAGAGGAGAGGGTCTCCTCCCATCATTGACCCATCCAGCCCGTCAGCTCATTCAGGACAGTAATTACAGCTTATTTATAATTCATCCCCAGAACTGAATAAGAGCCTGACATTTCAATAACAATAACAAGGATAGGAAGGAAAAAAAAGGCCCCACAAACCTACAGTCTTACTAATGGCCCTGCATCGAGATTAAACGACTGGAGAAAATGTTGTTATTTACTTATTCATATCATCCGGAGCAGAGATCATCAGCAAAGATGTCGGGTCCCGGGAGGACGGGGGGGGGGGGGGGGGGGGGTGGGGTGGGGGGCTCGCAGAGGCCTGTCCAGGAGACGCGAAGGTCCCGGAGGCTCGGCTCGGCTCTTCTTAGTACTGTTCTCTTTGCTGTGCGGAGGGGGGATGGGGGGTCTGGGGGGTCTGTTGCTGGCAGTGGTTGCTCCGTCTGGCCTCCGGTCACTAATATTTCATCGTTGCCTGCTGAAACATTTTGCTCTTTATTTTTTACTTATTTTTATTTTTTTTTGTAGTCAGAGCGCATGAAGACCGTACGCACTGATTATGCACAGTGTACGATTCAAGAAGCATTCCTCTGGTCTTGATGAGGTGTTTTTCAGTCTGGCTAGCTTGGCTGGCCTCCGTGTCCTTGTGCCCCCCCCCCCAACCACCCCCACACCACCCCCACCCCCTGCCCCCCGCCGTGCTGAACCCTGTAGCACCTCATTAATGCAGCCAGCCCCCGGGCCTCATTGGCTGCAGCGTACAGCGTAGGTGAGGAATATCACATAATCATGAAGTGGAGATGGCGTTACACTCGCCAGGAATTATAGATGAGTTTCGGGAGGCGGGCGCGCGGGGAGACGGGGCGCGCGGGGAGCCGGGCGACAACGCGGCGGGGTCGGGTTAGCAGCGGCGCCGGGGCCTCCGCCCCCTCATCACTCAGACCTCAGGCACCTCGGAGGGGGACACAGGCGTCCCTCATTCTTCCTTCCTCCTCCCCTCCACCCCCCCCCCCCCCCCCCCCTCTCTCTCCCTCCCTCCCTCCACCCCCTGCTGTGCTATGGGGAAAGGCTTTGGTCAGACCCAACCAACCAGCGTTTATCAAACGGCGATACGCTCTCCTCAGTCATCTCTCTGCGTGCAAGGCCGGCTTTTTCCTCCGCAGGGCGCCGCAAGCCGTTGCTTAGGCAACCGCCGCCATCTTACCTAGGGCTCCCCCCCCCCCCCCCCCCCCGAGCAGCGCGCGGATATCAGAGATGGAATCTGCTGCAGCAGCAGCAGTGAGGGTCTCAAGCGGTTTGACTGTTTAAGTTACCGTTCAATTACTCCATGCTGTTTTACCCAGCCCGGATTGCAGCGGTGGAGTGCATCCGACATCAGATCATTGTCTTAGAGGTTGCTGCTCGGGATCACAGGCTTGATAAAAAACATGTTAAGGTCTCGCCATGCGCTTGCGTACCGCTGGCGTCCAATACTCCCAGTTATAGTGAAAGTCCCAATAAACAACTTATCGGGAGGGGGGTGGCTACCGATTGGTAATTATGAATGCTGAAGACCGATTGGCTGCCTGTGAGGCGGACATGTTATCAGAGACAGCCGTGTGTCCGTCTGACGTCCCTCTCCCAATCGTCTGAGGAGCCGAGCGTGAACTAGCTGGGCTTCGTTGATCACATGGCTGTCCTGTTAATCCGCACCCAAGCTCTCTCCGTTCGTCTGAGAGGGAGCGCTCGAGCTGATCTCGGGGGCGGGGGGGGGGGGGGGGGGGGGGGGGGGGGGGGCGATTGCAATCAGTGACCAGCATTTGATTCTGTCCATTTTCAACCCTGTGCTGCTCCTCACGGCCACTCATGACGTCCAAGGACTCTCGCTCTGCTGGCAGAGTAAACAGGTATTAGGATGGTACTATAGGCACTATCCTCTGCCCCCCCGCCCCCAGCCCCCTGCCCCCTGGACCTGCCGTCTCGCCGCTCCTAATGCCCTCGTCCTTGGGTCTTGAAGGAACTCTGCTAATGCGCCGTGATTAGATGAGTCAGGCGGCGACAGACAGCTAAAGCAGACTAGCGCAAATGAATAGTCAATATTTGGGGTTTTGGCCGAGTCGAGTTAAGGGAAGACTACATCTGTTAGAGCCCCCTCCCCCCCTTCTGTCCACATGAATCACAGGAGTGTGTGTGTGGATGTGTGTGTGTGTGTGTGTGTGTGTGTGTGTGTGTGTGTGTGTGTGTGTGTGTGTGTGTGTGTGTGTGTGTGTGTGTGTGTGTGCGTGCGTGCATGCATGCGTGTGTGTGTTTATGTGTGTGGGACTGTCTGAA
>NC_140237.1:23840993-23843493 GCF_949987555.1 Borostomias antarcticus
CACACACACACACACACACACACACACACACACACACACACACATACACACACCTCCAGCCAGAGGCCTTGATATCGACCTCCTCGCCAAAAGGCACATACAGGTACACGCACGCACCCACACCCACACCCAAACCCACACCCACACACACACACACACACACACACACACACACACACACACACACACGCCTCCAGCCAGAGGCCTTGATATCGACCTCCTCACCAAAAGGCACATACAGGTACAGGTACACGCACGAACAGACACACACACACACACACACACACACAAACACACACACACACACACACACACACACACACACACACACACACTCTTATTTTACTTTCTTTGAGTCATTAATTTACATTCTTAACACAAACAACAGACACCTTTTCTCAAACATGTGTCCTCTCCTTTTCAGTCCTTCTATGTTCAAATCCTCTCCTTTCTCCCCCTCTCCTGTCTCTCTCCTGTCTCTCTCTACCCTCCCTTCTCTCCCTCTCCTGTCTCTCTCCTGTCTCTCTCTACCCCCCCCTCTCTTGTCTCTCTCCTGTCTCTCTCCTGTCTCTCTCTACCCTCCCTTCTCTCCCTCTCCTGTCTCTCTTCTGTCTCTCTACCCTCCCCTCTCCTGTCTCTCTCCTGTCTCTCTCTACCCCCCCCCTCACTTGTCTCTCTCCTGTCTCTCTCTATCCCCACTCTCTTGTCTCTCTCCTGCCTCTCTCTATCCCCCCCTCTCTTGTCTCTCTCCTTTCTCTCTCTACCCCCCCCCCTCTCCTGTCTCTCTCCTGCCTCTCTCTATCCCTTCTCTCCCTCTCCTGTCTCTCTCCTGTCTCTCTCTACCCTCCCTTCTATCCCTCTCCTGTCTCTCTCCTGTCTCTCTCCTGTCTCTCTCCGACCTCCCCTCCTCCCCCTCATCCAGCCCCATTCCCTAGGGACTGCTCTGTGTTTGTTGCCTTTTGTCCCAACAAAAAACCCTAATTGGCAGATTAGCTGGGTTGGCTGATCTGTTGATTGAATACTAATTCACATTTGATGTATATTATGAAGATCACTGTCTTTTGTTCGCCCCCGGTGGCCTAGCCCGCCATATGTGGGCCCGCTGTGAACCAAGTCAATTTACCAGCCCGGGAAAACCAGCAACATAGATGCATCATGGGTAATGCCTAATTCCAACCGGGCGACCTTGAGGATCTTGGGGTTTTGGGTGAAGAACTGTTAACCCTAAACAAACAATAACAAAAAATAATTCTACGACTATATAGAAAGAGTAGATGCATCCACAGTGCAAGGTTAGCCACTGCCATTGTATTCCTGATCATCCATTGTTGTGGTATGTTATTGTCCCTCAGTGAATTGCCGCCATTGTTTCTTCTGCTATAGAAGCCCACTGGGAGAGATAGTGTCAACTCATCACAGTCATAACCAAGTCCACTTCTCTTCTTTCTTTTCTTCACTCAACCATTCCTGACAGCACCCGGCCACCTCAGTGTGTAACAACAGCTCTATTCAATGCAGCGGACGGTTTGCAGCAAAATGGTTGTTTTTTTCTATGCCTCATGATTTATTGTGAGCAAGGACCAATTATGCCGGAATCTTATCGAATATTTTCTACTTTTTTACTCAGGGGAGATAAAGGTGCTTTCTGGACTATTGTTGTGCATTAACACATATTTCACTGTAATATAATGTAATAAAGTCCGTCCTTGACTCAAGTCTCAACCCTAAGTCCTTAGATGGGGTAGGAGACTTCTTTGTATGTCAGGCCACTGTGACTTATTGTGACTGTGTGGCACTTTTCAACAACAAAAAGAAAAGTATTTGTAGAATCAGAACAGTCTCTGTGGCCTTATAAGGCCGTGTGTTTCCTGCTGGAGACTCTCAAGAAACTAGGATCCGCAGCATTATGGAGAAACAGACCCCCCCCCCCCACACACACACACTCCCTTAGAATCCACTCTTATTCATGAGCAGAAACACATTTCAAATCAATCAATAAAAACTCAATTTCTCTTGAGCCCCAGGACTTCTTCTCCAGTATCGTGCGACTAGTTCTCCAGTGTGGTGCACCTGGGGATCTCGTGTCGTACATCCATTGTTGTTGTCAGCAAAACCAACAAGCGGTTGGCTCAAAATCCTGGAATTTCAGACTGCTCCGCTAAAAATGAACGTATCCACAAACAACAACAACAAAACATACAAACGAGCTGTATCCAAACCCCATGACTATCCACCAGAGAGGTAGGCCGGTCAGGTATTCCAGAGGTAGCTGTATCCATGGCGGAGAGCCGCGCCAGCTCCATGCAGTAGTCCACCAGCTTCTCACGTGTCCACTGTCACCTGTGACATCAGCAGGGCGGCCATGTTCTCTCTCAGCGTCTGTTAGAGTTTGAGCTGACCGGGATTCCCAGATTGAGCGTAGTCATCCACTACCCAGATCTCTCTCTCTCTCTCTCTCTCTCTCTCTCTCTCTCTCTCTCTCTCTCTCTCTTTCTCTCTC
>NC_140237.1:23848493-23863493 GCF_949987555.1 Borostomias antarcticus
TTCACTCAATTGCAGATGTAGGGCGGGGTTCTGATTGGTTGCCTCAGTTTTCATTGCTGTTCTAGCGAAGATATTTGATGGAGATGTCTCCTGACTTTCAGAGGCAGAGAAGTCCACAGTCTGGTATCGCGAGACTATAGCTTAATGTGGGAGGATCGTTGGGAGTGCAGTGTGGGTCTCTGGTGCTCTGGTCTCTGGCTCCTCTTCTTCCTCTAAGCCTTCTGGGATGGAGGCTCGTCAGAGAGGAGGAGGTCATCACCAGGGAACCCTCTCCAAACTGCAGAGTAGTTCGATGGATGAATGGAAGGAAGGAAGGAAGGAAGGAAGGAAGGAAGGAAGGAAGGAAGGAAGGAAGGAAGGAAGGAAGGAAGGAAGGAAGGAAGGAAGGAAGGAAGGAAGGAAGGAAGGAAGGAAGGAAGGAAGGAAGGAAGGAAGGAAGGAAAATAAGAAAAAAGAAAAAGGATGCAAGCATGGGGTGGAGGAAAGTAATAAAGACTAAGTTCAGGGGAAATGCCCTAGAGAGAAATCCACTCATGAGGACACTTAACTGTGAGAGTAACTTTTGTGGCTCCTCACCGTCCTGACAGAGAGCGTCCTGTGAGTCCTGACCGGGGTTCAGCCACGAGTCACTAAGGCCAGGGTGGCCTGACGTCACCGCGCTAATGAGACCCAGCACATCGTCAGGCTGGCTCCTCCCAGCAGCACAAGATGGACCTCGGCAAAGGTCAGCATACCACAGCACAGACAGAGGAGCGCTTAATCTGAGGTGAAATGGTTTCTTTTCCAAATTGATTCCAGTTTGGATCAGACAAGAGCCGTCTTGTGTTGTAATTGAGCCACTTAGGGATTTCGGGACAGGGAGGCTGGTGGGTGGGAGGTTCTTTTGACGAGTGTTCACAAAACAGGACACACTGAACAAACAAAAACTGTTCTGCTGACGTCTGGACTGCCAGGCTCTTCACAGCCCAAGGCCCGGATGAAAGCCCACCCTACCAGAGGTCCCCCCCTCCCCCCCGCTGTCCCCCCAACAACGCACACACACACCAGGAACTCACACTCCTCCACTGCAAATGTACACCCACCCTGCGGAAGATCTCCCTACCGCAGCAAGACATCCACAAAACTTCCGGACACTAATGCGCAATATGTGTGCAACAAAAGTTTCAAAAGATCCAAATCACTTTGCGTTGTCTTGATGCGAACAGAGTGAAATAAATATTTTCCCCCCCTCTCCGCATTCACAAAATAAACTCCGTCCCATTTAGATAAACCCCCTGAGGCTTTTTATCGGTTTACCCCGCCTCAAAATACTCTCCTCACCGCACGCTTGTCACGGACATGTATACATAGACGACGACGTCGTCTCTCTCCCACACCCACACGCGCTTTCACACGCTGCTCGTTCACCTACTCCCTCATGCTGAATGCATAATAGATGTAATGAAGTAATGTTTCCAGTGGGGATGGTGATGTGTGTGGTGAATCTCAATGCGACTCTCCCCGGACCCCCTGTGTGTGTGTGTGTGTGTGTGTGTGTGTGTGTGTGTGTGTGTGTGTGTGTGTGTGTGTGTGCGTGTGTGTGTGGGGGGTAAATTAATATGCAGGAGTGAGGTGGGCACATTTCATAGCGTTGGGGTGGGGGGGGGGGGGTTGAGGAGTCCACACAGATGTGCAGGAAGCTCTCATTGGGGCCCCCAGTCACTATGATGCTTAAGATTCATCTGTGCAAATTTGAACCCCGCCCCCCCCCCCCCCCCCCCACACCCACCACCACTCCACTCTCCTCCACACCCTGCGTCCAGTCCATCCAGTCCAGGCCTCGACGCCACATTTGAACCCCTCTGGTCTTCTCAGCGCTAGTCTGCCTGCTCCTAATTGGCCCGTGCCGACCTCCTTTCATTAAAAATTGAAAGCGAGCAGGCCTTGTAAAACGTTGCATTTGCGGCGCTTAGCTATGGAGATGTGTTTTTACTGGCTCGTAATGATGGGGCTGCGCCGCCCCCCCCCCCCCCCCACCACCACACTCAGCGCATGGTCAGAAGACGGAGCTGGCAGAACTAACGGGCCTCTCTCTCTCTTTCTCTCTCTGTCTCTCTTTCTCCCTGTCTCTCTCTCTCCCTGTCTGTCTCTCTTTTCCCTGTATGTCTCTCTCTCTCTCTCTCCCTATCTTTCTCTCTCTGGCTCTCTCTCTCCCTGTCTGTCTCTCTCTCTCTCTCTCTCTGTCTCTCTCTGTCTCTCTCTCTCCCTGTCTCTCTCTGTCTCTCTCTCCCTTTCTGTCTCTCTCTCCCTGTCTGTTTCTCTAGCTCTTCCTATATCTCTACTGCATGTCTCTCTCTCTCTCCCTCTGTCTCTGTCTCTCTCTTCTCCCCTCCTCTGTGGGACAGTGTGTAAGGGAAGCTCTTCACCAGGTGGCCGGTCCCTCTCAGCACACAGAGTTGCTGCAGCCAGTTTAACCCGCTGTGACCTGGGGCTTCTCTGGAGGAAATCCCACTGAACATCAATGGAGAGAGCAAGAAAGAAAGGGAGAGAGAGAGAGAGTGAGAGAGAGAGAGAGAGAGAGAGAGAGAGAGTGAGAGAGAGAGAGAGAGAGAGAGAGAGAGTGTTTTATGTCTTCTTCTCCTCCTCACCTGACTGCCTCCCCTCAGCTTGTCTGTCCCATTGTGTCCGTCTGGAGATGGAGACGATGCGCCATCCCAAGCAGTGGCTTTGATGTTTTATACATTACCATAAATAATGTGTTTTAAGCATTACCATAAATAATGTGTTCAGTATCCAAATTGATTGCTCTGTTATTGTGCTTCATCCTGAGCCCAACCCTCACATCAATGCTAACCGTCTGACTCGGTTTTAATATGTTTGATAAGTGCGTGCGCGTGTGTGCGTGTGAGTGTGTGTGTGTGTGTCTGTGTGAGTGTGTGTCTGCGTGTGTCTGTGTGTGTGTGTCTGCGTGCGTGTGTGTGTGTGTGTGTGTGTGTGTGTGTGTGTGTGTGTGTGTGTGAGAGAGAGTGTGTGTGTGTGTGCGCGAGCGTGTGTGTCTCTGTGTGCGTGTGTCTGTGTGCATGTGTGTGTGTGCGAGCGTGTGTGTGTCTTCCTGTACGGAGGGGGGGTCAGAGTTGTAGGTGTGGCATTCAGCATGAAAGGGCCAAGCGGGTGATTTATCGTTTGCGGTCGTCAACTCCAGATACGGAGACCTGGCCGGCGCGATCATCTCCCTCTGACCAGAAGCAGCTTTCACCCTGACAGAGCTACACATACCTGCCGTACACATGGTACTCCAATCACCACGCGCAGTCTAATGAGGAATTTCACCTACCGTTCATACGTTTCATGGCATTGGATTTATGAAACCCGGAGGAATGGCACATCATCATCCAGAAACTCACAGCATTTTAACCATGAGCACAAAAAAAGACACTTGAAATATATAAGCTGTCACAGAGTTAGCTTTGGAGTGTAGTTTATAGCAGGATGTGGGGGACACTAAAAAGTCATTTTGGATCCGATACTAGAGAAGTATTTTTGTGACTTCCAGATGTTCTGTTATCTATAATTCCCATCTGGATTAGCAGAGGTGAAATGATCTGGAAAGTATCTGTTCCGCCTCTGTTTTATGCATCAAACTCGGGGAAATGTAATTAGTGCTTTTCTGAGTTTCACATTGCCTAGCAACGCTCCACTAAATAAACTCGTAAGAACTCTTTGCTCTCCTCCTCCTCCTCTTTCATCTGACCACGCCCCCCGGCCAGGCCGGGCCAGGCCACGCCCCCGGCCCCCACGCCGGGCCCTGGCCCCGCCCCGTCTCTGGGGCCAGGCTGCGATGTGAAGACAGGGTGAGGAATGTGTGAAGCATCCTAGGAAACATGAGCTGCTATTTTCCCACAAGCATGAAAAAACAGAGGCCATGCCTGTGGAATCCTTCTGACGCAATCAGGCCATTGAGCTGGGCGGAGCGCACGGGGGGGGGGTTTGGACAGGAGCTGGGCCATGGGGCTGGACAGAGGGCGGGTGTGGGGAGGGAGGGGGCGAGGTTTGGACAGGAGCTAGGCCAGGGTCAGGGTATTGTTAAAGCTGTAGTCGTACGGCTTTAGAAGCTCAGCTCTGACTGGCTGGGCGAGAGAGGGAGAGGCTGCTGGGACGCAGGTGACGTGTGTTGTGGACGAGGAGGGGAGGGGCGTGGGGGGAGGAGGGTTGGGGGGGTTGGGGAGGGAACAGAAGATGGGGGGGAGGGCAGCGGTGGGTGGAGGGGAACTGCTAAAAGTTCACCAGGCCCCTTCTGGGAGCACTCCACGGTTCCTGGTCTTTCATTTTTTAACAGGCATCTGTGGGGGCAGCCTATTAATTGTTTGTTGGCCAAGTCGTCATTAAAGAAGAAGGAGACGGTAGTGGGTATTTTCCAGAGATGAGAGAAATAGAGAGAGAGAGAGAGAGACAGAGGGACAGAGAGACAGAGAGAGAGACAGACAGACAGAAAGAGAGGCTGAGAGCAGACACAGGAGAACACATCGCTGCAGAGGCCCCCAGAGGGCCTGCAGAAGACCCACTCTGCTGTTGCCTCTGTAACTCCTCATACATTAAGACGCTAGCTTGAAAGGAATTCCCAAACACAAAAACAGAGCAAACTTCAATGAGCCTTTTCTCTCTTTTCCTGATCTAATTATCTCTGCCACCGTAATCGCTGTTATATTCATCACAGTGTTCAGTATTTATAGGGTCTGTTTTCATTACAGTAATAATGTCACCCTGGAATTCCCATGCAGAGAGAGAGAGGGGGCGGAGAGACAGAGGGAGAGAGAGAGAGAGGGGGGGGAGAGATGGGGGGAGGAAGAGAGAGAGAGGGAGATAGAGACAGAGGAAGAGAGAGAGAGAGAGAGAGAGGGAGAGAGGGGGCTGAAAGATAGAGGGAGAGAGAGAGGGGGAGAGAGAGGGGGCAGAGAGGGAGAGAGAGGGAGGGAGATAGAGACAGAGGAAGAGAGAGAGAGAGGGAGAGAGGGGGCGGAAAGATAGAGGGAGAGAGAGAGGGGGAGAGAGAGGGGGCGGAGAGAGAGAGGGAGATAGAGAGAGGAAGAGAGGGGTGGGGGGAGAGAGAGATAGAGAGGGAGAGCGAGGGAGAGAGGGAGAGGAAAGAGAGAGGGAGAGAGAGGGGGCGGAAAGAGAGAGGGAGATAGAGAGAGAGGAAGAGAGAGAGGGGGGGAGAGCGAGAGAGAGAGAGAGGGAGAGAGAGAGAGAGGAAGAAAGAGAGGGGGAGAGAGAGAGAGAGAGAGAGAGAGAGAGAGAGAGAGATAGCAAAGTGGGGAGGCGGGGAGGAGTATGGCTGGTTCTTGGATCTGGTCTCAGTCTCTCAGACATCATTTGATGTGGGGTCAGAGGTCACAGCAGTAGGGCTGCTCTACTGCTGCTCTAGCGCTGGTCTGTGAGTGTCCCTCCCAGAGGCCCCGGCCCCTGGCTCTCCACGGTCCATGTCCGTCCTGGCTGGGCCGATCTGGGCCATGTTAGCTGGCCTGGACCTGGACTAGACTTGGACCGGGGCCTGGATCGCCTGGCACTGGGCCTCTCTCTGTCTCTTTCTTTCTCTTCCTCTCTCTCTCTTTCTCTCTCTCTCTCTCACTTTTCTGCGCTGCTGCAGCTGGGAGATTTTCACCACGTATTGTAAAACGTCTGTTTCAATTTCATTCTTTTATTTCTTGCGTTCTCTCTTTCTCCTAATCTTTTTCTATTCCTCTCTCTCTCCCTCTCTCTCCTCTCTCTCCCTCTCTCTCCCCCTCACTCTCTTTGTCTCTCTCTCCCTCTCTCTATCTTTCTTTCTCTCTCTCTCTCTCTCTCTCTCTGTCTCTCTCTCTCCCTCTCTCTCCCTCTCTCTATCTTTCACTCTCTGTCTCTCTCTCTCTCTCTCTCTTGGGCAGCTAAGGGACATACTCTGAGGGGCCTAGTGCCTCCCCCCCCCCCCCCCCCCCTCCTCAGGCGGAGCTCCCAGTATTTGGGTATATATTTAACACCCCCGTGTGAGGCCTGGCGAGAGCGCCTGGGGAATGGAAAGGAAAACAATCGTGCCCTCTCTCCTGGCCCTGCGGAGCTGGCCTGCTATAAATACCTCCCGGTGGCGCGCCGGTCCCAGCGCCAGTAGCCTGGGAACCTCTCTCCTCCCTCCCTCCAGCACCGTGGCCATCGGGGTCCGGTCTGGGAAGGCCGTGGCCATCGGGGTCCGTTCCGTGAGGGGGAGGGCCCTGGGCCAGGCAGGGTGCAGAGGAGGTGAAGGTTGAGCCGGAGATCCGTCTTTGTCTTAATTGTGTGTGTGTCGGCTGTATCTGTCTGAGGAGACGGTGTTTTCATTCCCGCCTGCCTCAGCTCTGTGTCTCGTCTCCTCTTTCTAAAGGCTTCATGTATGCTGAATTTAAGCTGTTTTGCCTTATGAAGATTGTATGAATATGTGCTTTTCAAAGTGTACAGAAAAAAAGAGAAGAAATCCCCTTTTCTTCACTCCGGTGAAGTGTTTGTTTTGTTCCTCTCCCAAAAATTGATTTAGACTTTTCAAAGGTTTGTTCTTCACAGCGCTGTCTGTCTCCCAGTGTCGGCGCTCGACGGGCCCGCCTCATATTTTCAGAGTTTGAGGTAATAGTTTTAAACTGACAGACTAAACATCTCTCTCCTTGGCTGTTCCACTTCTACAGAGTAAATAGTTTTACTTTGCACACTCAGACACACACACACGCACACACACACACACACACACACACACACACACACACACACACACAGACACACCGTGGGTGACTGGCTTAGTCTAATGATTCTTTCTTCACGGTTTGTAGGGGGTATAGAAAGCTTGTGGTGTTGTCAGTTTAAAAAATGTGGGTATAGAAGACCTCTTAGAATGTTTGAGTAAATCTCCCGCCCTCCTTTCTCTCTCTCTCTCTCTCTCTCTCTCTCTCTCTCTCTCTCTCTGTCTGTCTGTCTCTCAAGTCTGTCATTTTTGTTTGCTCATAATACACTAGGACTCTAACCATGGCATAAACACATTTTTATGTCATCTCCCTCCCTATTGACACCTCATATCACATGTTAGAACATGAGGAGGAGCCTTCCCTGTCACTAGCTTGCGATTCTCTCGTTTCTTTGTCGTCGTATCTCTGAAGGATTTCAGACTGTGCACTGTTTCCACCAACGCCGCCTTGCCCAAATACACTGTCCCCCGAATCTGTAGATGAAATGTCATTCCACACCTTCGTCTTTCTGGCCTCACACCTCTGTGCTTTCTCCCTCTCCGGCCTCTCTCTCCCCCTTCCTCTCTCCCTCTCCTACAAGGCACACTTGTTATTTCTTCGTACAAGGTCCCATAATTAAGTTTGACATAAGCGCAGGGATTAAATATGCGGTTTGGGAGGGGGAGAAAGGAGCCCTGTTACAATCCCAAGGCCAGCTGCAAAATGGAACCAGATTGCGACACTTGGATCTGGAAAGTTTGGGAAGGGTGCCGAGACTGTAGCTGTATATTCAGGCAACGAGGGAATGTAGGTCCCACTGCAGCGAGGGAAGAAGCCAGAGGACTACCGCCTCCCTGGCCAAATGACTACTATTAACGCCTCTGCCAAAAAACTTTGTAAACTCCCGGCCAAAAGACTAAAACTAACCCAACCAAATGATAACTCACTTTTTAGCCAAGATACTACTAACTTCTCAGGCAAAGTGCTACTATCAACTGCGCTGCCAGATATATCTAACTAACTCCTATACCAAAATGACAGTACTAACCCAAACCAAGACAGCTATACTCCCAAGAGGAAGGAAGGGGGGGGCGAAAGTCTACTACGCTCTCTTCCAAAATAGTATACTACTACAACCCTTAACAGACGACTAGCCTACATCCCACGACCACAAGACATACGGTTGTAGTGAAGTTAAATATCACAGTCAATCCCACCACCTCCCACTGTCAGTGAGGATATAACTCTGTCTTTGGCCCCTAACATGTCACAGGGAAAGCCATTTTGCATGCTATCACTCAATCACTGACAACAAATATAGCCATATGGGTTAAGATCAGCCCTCAGTGCACCCGAGTGTGTCTATGGGATTTTTCTCAGTTGCAACTCTGAGAGGTCTCACATGGAACTTTGCATTCTTAAATAACTCTGGCAATACGCTCTAATCTTAATGAGTCTGAACAGCAAATCTCTCATCTGCAGCAAAAAGGATTTGGAATGTGGGGAAAAAACTCTGCCGTTTCACTTTGATGAATTGTGCTTAGAAAATCCCCAGGCACGAAGTCCTCCCAATGAACAAAGCATTAGAGAAGCAGGGACGCTTTTAAACAACACAACTTATCTGAGAAAAACAGAACATGCATTAAGTGAAAATACAAAAGCAAAGCTGATTCGTCGCCTCTGAAAATGATAAAAGTGGCTAAATCTTTTCACAATCCATTTAGCTAGTTTTGGAAAAATCAAGCCCGAAAGTAGCTTTGCACAAATTACTGTTATTGTGAAGCCAGCGCTTCATCATCGCTATGTTTATTTATTTTTCCCCATGATGCACTGGGCCATTGTTAAATATAAATACACGAATTGATAATTTCCTTCCCGGTTGGGGCCTATAAATAGTTGTCATGGTGATGAAGTGAAGCATTAATGAACACGAATAGATAAGAGCGCAGAAATGTTGTTTCAAAACCCCAGAAACGCGACTGCTTCCTCTGCAATTCTGCCTCCTCGCCCGACATGGGGAACAACTAGAACTTCTCTCTGCCAGAGCAAGCTAATATGAGGTGTTTATTTGTATGCGAAGAATTATACATAATGTATGATATGCTAATATAATGTAAATCAAGGCAGTTGAGCATTTAGACTTTTAATTACTCCACAGTGTGGTCCCCCAGAGCGGAGTTTGTTGAGTGGTAGAGGTTACTGCAGAGCGCCCCTTGGCTAGCTCAGGCAGCCGTAACTACAGTGCAAACAACATCCCTGCACTGGGACCTGCCCCCCTCAGGCCTTTGAAGAAGTACTCTGCCTAATTTTCCATGTACTGTATTTATTGTACCCAATTCGGTCATTTAGCAGACACTTTCATCTGAAGCGAGCTAGTGCTGGGGTTTAGTGCCTTGTTCAAGGGTACGACGGTAGATAGCGGGTTGTCGACCGGCCCCCGGCCCGGACTTGAACCAGCGACCTTTCGGTCCGCAGTCTGACACGTTAACCTCTAGGCTACCTAAGCTGGAGACGGCGTCGACTTGAACCGATGCCCTCCATGTTAATGAGAATACACCATCGCGCCAGATGTCGGCCACGGAGAGTAGACGAGGGTATCACTGAGGTGTGAGTCACTCTCTCTCTCTATCTCTCTCTCTCTCTCTCCCCACAGTCGGGAGGTGGCGGGGTGGGAGTATGGCACTGTGACCAGGGGCGTCAGGGGGTGCTGCCGCACGCTGGTGCATTTTTCCGTGTACTTGACCTCTATTGATTCCCCAGCGGAGTGTATACCCACCCCGGCTCTCGGAGCCTAAACATCTGGCCACCAGAGCTCTCTTCTGAATGACAGATAACATCTGGGAAGTCTGTTGCTATCACAGGAAACAAGGTCCCTATCTCCCCCTCCCCGCCCCTCTCCCCCCCTCTCTCCCCTCCTCTCTCCCCCCTGTCCCGCTCATAAGCACATCTCCTATTGATTTCCCATTAACCCCTTCCCGACTGGGAGTGTCCGCCCACCCAGAGACACAGACACCCATGGATTGATTAACAGAGTGGCTGTAACCATGGCTGTCCATTCTCATCAGCAACCGCGGGGTTAAAGGAGCCAGAGCCTGTCATCCATCCATGTTGCACTCCTCCTCCTTCTCTTCTGTCCATCCTCTCATCCATCCTGCTGCACTCCTCCTCCCACTCCTCTGTCCACCCTCTCCTCTCTATCCTTCTGATGTCTCACCTCTTTGTCCTCTCCTCCTCCTTCTCTCTGCCCCCCTCCTTCCCTCCTCCTGTTCTCCCTCCTCCTTCTCCTCCTCCTCTCTCGGACCCCCCCCCTTCCTCTCCTCTCCCTCCCTCTCTCTCCCCCTCCTCCTCTCTCTCCCCTCCCTTTCCTCTCCTCCACTCTCACCCTCCTCCTCCTCTCTCTCCCCTCCCTCTCCTCCTCCCTCTCCCTCCTCCTCTCTCCCTCCCTGTCTTCCTCCTCCCTCTCCTCCTCCTCTCTCTCCCTCCCTCTCTTCCTCCTCCCTCTCCTCCTCCTCCTCTCTCTCCCTCTCCTCCTCCTCCTGTCTCTCTCTCCCTTCCTCTCTCCCTCCTCTCTCTCCCTCCCTCTCTTCCTCCTCCTCTTCCTCCACCTCCTCCTCTCCCTCCCTCTCCTCCCTCTCTCTCCTCCTCCTCTCCCTCCCTCTCCTCCCTCTCCTCCTCCTCCTCTCCTTCCCTCTCCTCCCTCTCCTCCTCCTCCTCTCTCTCCCTCCCTGTCCTCCTCCTGTCATCTCCCTGCTAGTGTTCATGTAGCACACTGCCTTCAGGTCACACATGTCAAGATCAGCATCACATCCACCATACTCAGCCTGCCCTTCTGTTTTTCACAATACCATGACGAAACCACAGTGTGTGTGTGTGTGTGTGTGTGTGTGTGTGTGTGTGTGTGTGTGTGTGTGTGTGTGTGTGCGCGTTCGTTCTTTTTTTGTTGTTGAGGTTTTCAGAATGTGCTGATTGCCGTCATTGCAGGAGGGCAGTTTTTCCGGCCATCTTGAACAGTGGGCAAAATGTAGATTGTGCTTCTATGCATTAGGATGTATCAAAATAGCATCTTAATATGCAGGGTTCCAGGATGTAAGAAAATTGAATCACTTGACAAAGTACAGTACTTTCCAATGCTATCACAGCGGATGAGAAAATTAGATGGGGGTGGAGGTGGGGGGGATGCGTGTGTGTGTGCGTGCGTGTGTGTTTGTGTTTGCCAGACCGCCGTGTTTTTCATGACAGACTGGACGGCGGGCCCGGTGCGTGTCTCTCCGCCTATCGAGCGGGCGGACGAGGTGTGGGGGGGGGGGGGGGGCCTTCGTTTAGGCACGCCGCGCCCCCCTCCGCCCCGGCCCGGCGCCTCTGATGTACGAAGAGCCCAGAGGAAGAGGCGCTTCACAGCTGCTTGTAAACTATGGGAACAGGAAAGGTCAACGCAGTAATGCGCTCTGTTTTTGTAACGCATTTTCATCCCTCTCTCTCTCTCTCTCTCTCCCTCTCTCTCTCTCTCTCTCTCTCTCTCTCTCTGTGTTCCGCGGCGAGGGGGCCGCTCCCTGCCACGCCGGGACCGCTGCGCGTTTAGACGACTGTTCTTGCCTGGAGAGAAGAATGGGGCGAAGCGTAAAGCCCTATTGTATTCTTTGATAAACTCTGGAAAACGCAGGGTATAAGCTGGGGGGAGAGGCAGGGTTTAAGGGCACAATTGCCGTGCAAATCTACCATGGCAAAGTTGTTTTTTTCCCCCCCCTAGAGAGTGAGAGAGACAAGATGTAAGAGAGTGGGGTGGGGTGGGTGGGGGGGGGGGACACTGAGCATCCGGGATGTGGATGGAGGAGGGGGGGCTCTGCTGGGGGGGGGGGGGGGTGTTATCTCTGGGTGCAGGGGCTTTGTTTGTGGGGTAGAGGAGGAGTATGGATTTCCACTCTGTGTCAGCACCTTTCTGTGGGCCTCGGTGCGTAGGGGACAATGGCGAACTAATCCAGCCCTGAATCAAGGATTAATAATAATATCCGAGCCTCGCAATATTAATTCCAGCCCAGGAGGAAATGCAAGGTGTCAAAACACTCAAACAAATAATGAAAACAACAACAAGTGAAAGAGCCCTGACCAAAATGTTTCATTCCGGGAATCTTTTATGTGAAAACATTATTTTCACCCGGGTTCTACAGACGCGTCAAGTCGTTCTGTATGATTCCAGTATTAATCTTCATAATGATTTCTTTATAAAAGGGGGTGAGGGTAGGGGGTAGCTGAAGAGCTGCGTGTTGTTTTTGGCTATTCTGTTCGCTAAGCCATTTAAGATCTGGATTTGAATATTTACAATAGAAAATGATAGAGGTTATAAAAATCATCCCTCTGAGAGCTGGGCTGTGAGTTATAGACGTAAACACCGCCTCCCCACTTCAGAGAGTCCTGGGGACGTTGGCTGGTAATCTGATGGATGTATGGCTGGCTAGTTATAGCCCAGGGGACAGCAGGGCAGCGTGGGACAGGACTGGACAGGATAGAATTTGACAGGACAGGGTAGGGTAGGGTAGGACAGGACAGGGTAGGGTAGAGTAGAGTAGGGTAGGGTAGGGTAGGGTAGGGTAGGGTAGGGTAGGGTAGGGTAGGACAGGACAGGACAGGACAGGGTAGGGTAGGGTAGGGTAGGGTAGGATAGGACAGGACAGGACAGGACAGGACAGGGTAGGGTAGGGTAGGGTAGGGTAGGGTAGGGTAGGGTAGGGTAGGGTAGGGTAGGACAGGACAGGACAGGACAGGACAGGACAGGACAGGACAGGACAGGACAGGACAGGACAGGGTAGGACAGGGTAGGGTAGGATAGGACAGGACAGGGTAGGACAGGGTAGGACAGGGTAGGGTAGGGTAGGGTAGGGTAGGGTAGGACAGGACAGGACAGGACAGGACAGGGTAGGACAGGACAGGGTAGGGTACGATAGGACAGGACAGGGTAGGGTAGGGTAGGGTAGGGTAGGGTAGGGTAGGGTAGGGTAGGGTAGGGTAGGGTAGGGTAGGGTAGGATAGGATAGGACAGGGTAGGGTAGGGTAGGGTAGGGTAGGGTAGGATAGGATAGGATAGGATAGGATAGGATAGAACAGGACAGGACAGGACAGAACAAGTTGGATAGGACAGGGTAGGGTACGATAGGACAGGACAGGGTAGGGTAGGATAGGACAGGACAGGGTAGGGTAGGATAGGACAGGACAGGGTAGGACAGGACAGGGTGAGGTACGATAGGACAGGACAGGACAGGGTAGGGTAGGGTAGGATAGGATAGGATAGGATAGGACAGGACAGGACAGGACAGGACAGGACAGGACAGGACAGGGTACGGTAGGATAGGACAAGGTAGGATAGGACAGGGTAGGGTAGGTTAGGATAGGACAGGACAGGACAGGACAGGACAGGGTAGGGTAGGGTAGGATAGGATAGGACAGGGTAGGGTAGGATAGGACAGGGTAGGGTAGGATAGGACAAGACAGGGTAGGACAGGACAGGACAGATTTTGACAGGACATGTATGGCAGAATAAGGAAGGATAGGATAGGAGAGGACAGGTCAAGACAAGGCAGGATAGGATAGGACAGGATAGGACAAGACAGGACTAGACAGGATTGGACAGGACAGGACAGGGTGGGATTGGACAGGGATAATAAAGCGAGCGGGAAATCCTGTAGGTGGGGGGACACTCTCAGTTCAGTCCACATGGTTTCATGATCGTCCCACAGTGTGTAGGGGTCAGCCTTGTCCACTACCTCTCCCCACTGGCCCCGGAGGTGACCTCTCACAGGCCGCCGTGAAGCTGGCAGGCCTCCTGGCCCTCAGTCACGAGCACCCTGGCACACACACACACACACACTCACACACACACACACACACACACACACACACACACACACACACACACACACACACTTGGCTTGGCACTGTGATGTGTCAGGCTGCTTAGTGTCGCCCTGTGTGACAAATAATGTGTTTGATACGCAGTGATAGTTTGATAGGGAGAGTGTGATGGCGGAGCCCGCTGCAGACACACCCGCATGCTTAGTGGTACAGTCCAGACGTCTGCTCTGGGACACCCCCGCATGCGTAGTGGTACAGTCCAGACGTCTGCTCTGAGACACACCCGCACGCGTAGTGGTACGGTCCAGACGTCTGCTCTGGGACACACCCGCACGCGTAGTGGTACGGTCCAGACGTCTGCTCTGGGACACACCTGCACGCGTAGTGGTACAGTCCAGACGTCTGCTCTGGGACACACCCGCACGCGTAGTGGTACGGTCCAGACGTCTGCTCTGGGACACACCCGCACGCGTAGTGGTACGGTCCAGACGTCTGCTCTGGGACACACCCGCACGCGTAGTGGTACGGTCCAGATGTCTGCTCTGGGACACACCCGCACGCGTAGTGGTACGGTCCAGACGTCTGCTCTGGGACACACCCGCACGCGTAGTGGTACGGTCCAGACGTCTGCTCTGGGACACACCCGCACACGTAGTGGTACGGTCCAGATGTCTGCTCTGGGACACACCCGCACGCGTAGTGGTACGGTCCAGACGTCTGCTCTGGGACACAGATGGAGGAAACATTCGCGTTGACGTAATAAATTACAACAACAACGTTGATCTTTGAGTTTGAACACGGGGGACATCTTTTACACTCCCTGATTTTGTCTCAGTATATCCTTCTTACACCACACACACACTTCTTACACCACACACACACACACACACACACACACACACACGCACACACGCACACACAAATACACCCCTCCCCCCCCCCCCCACACACACACACGCACATACGCACTAATCCTACAGTGGGGGGTCGAGGCCTCGTGTGTTAGTCTGAAAGGCCTTTGTGGTCTTCAAAGCCGCCTCACGGAGGTGGCGTCCATTGATAAGGTCTAATGTGATGAGGGGCGGCAAACTTCATCTTTTATACATGGCAACAGAATATGAAAGGTCAGTTTATCTTAATCCTCCAATCTGCCGCGCGCAGGCCTGTGGACCCCTGTCTTATGAACTTGAAGAAGTAGCCCGGCGGTTCACGCTGAAGAAGACCGCTATTATCTTCTCCTGTAGGTTCAATCAGGATATATTAGGAGTGTGTTGTGATTGGGCTGTGAAGGATGACTTCTCCTTTCTAATGGGCTCCAGTGGTATCATGGTACCGGCAGTGCGAGGCTAATATGACCAGAGATGAATCACACAGGGCTGTCTGCCTCCTCCTGACGCTCGCCACCTAACCTTACCTCCAGCCTGCGCCATTCTGACTGAACGGCAAAAACTGAACATGC
>NC_140237.1:23868493-23895993 GCF_949987555.1 Borostomias antarcticus
CCAAAAACCATAGCTTTGGAAAACCCCTGGAAGTACCTGGAATTCTGGGAGTACATCACCAAACTTCTCCAAGGTGCCCAGGCACCGGATCCTATAGCTTTAACTGTAACTCTGCTTTTCATTTTTTAAATTTTTTAACTAATATACAAAGAAAAGAGACGAAAGTCTAAACATTAGCAATAGCCTCCGGGCCGTCCGCCAGAGCTGCACCCAACCCGCTGTGACCGAGGGGTCGTGACCTTCCTGCCCACCGGGCTTCAAACGGACACTTGAAAAGAGGACACCGTCAGAGAGGTTCCGGTACGGCGGCAGACTCAAACCCAAAAACCCCCCTCCCCATCAGGTAAGGCTGTGAAGTGGGCCCACGCTCTCCCTGGACTGGCCCTAAGCCCTTTAACTCCTTCAGGGCTTTGAAGCCGGGCAGCGCCCCCCCCCCCCTTCGGAGGCTGTGTGTCAGAAAAGGCCAGCTGATAAACGGGCTGCTTTCATGCTCTGCTCTCCTGTTTGTTCCTGTCAGATTAGAGGCTCTGAATATGTGGAGGTTTGGATTAGAGGCTCTGAATATGTGGAGGTTTGGATTAGAGGCTCTGAATATGTGGAGGTTTGGATTAGAGGCTTTGAATATGTGGATGTTGTTTGCTTGATAGATGCTCTCCCAGAGCCAGGGCCCCTCAGTCCAGTCACACACACACACACACACACACCCACACACACACACAGACACACACACACACACACACACACACACACAGACACACACAGATATATACAGGTATAGATACGCACCAACATACACGTAATTCTGCAAACACACATGTGTTTATGTACAGACAGAGCCACACAGATGCCAGCTGTACTGAACATGCAGTTTAATATCCATGGAAAAAAGACTATTTCTCTTTACTGCACACATGTACACATGAACACTCACACTCACTTGTTGGTGAGAGGGGAGGGCGGCCTCTGTTCATCCAGACGGAGCATGGGAAGGGCTGCCGAGACATTGGTGTTTTTCAGTTCATTAAGGGGAAGAAAGCAAGTTTTCGAGCAGATAAAATGTCATCTGTGGTCATTAGTGAAGCCAGTGTGTGTGTTTGTGTGTCTGTCTGCCCATGCATGTGTTCACACACAATGCTCTGTGTGCAGGACTGCAGGCGTGTGTGTGGATTTACTTCACTGTATGATAATCTGTGTGTGTGTGTGTGTGCACGCGCGTGCGTATGTGTATGTGCGTATGTGTGTGTGTATGTGTGTGTGTGCGTATGTGTGCGTGTGTATGTGTGTGTGTGTGCGTGCGTGCGTGTGCATGCGCGTGTGTGTGCGTGTGTGTGTGTGTGTGGAGAGTGTGGACTTGCATGTTGTGTGCAGTGAGGGGGCCAGGTTCAGGGGTCAGCATTTCCATACAGAGTGACTGTGAGATGGATCTGCTCTGTGCGTCAATCTGCCAGAGGTGTAGCTGCGCTGAACGCATGAAGGGCTGCAGATATTCCAACGCTTTATTAACATCTGATATCACACTGTTATATCATTAGAGAACGGAGGTGTCCACCAACGGGCGCCTTGATTCATAATCTAATTATCACCTTACATGCCCAAATAGTATTTGGATCATATATTTCACAAGCAACATAGAACACATCCATAATGTGTTCCCGTCATGCACAGAGCAACAGAGTCATGAATGCTAAATCCCATATTGGATTATGCTAAGTCAGTCCATGTGATTAGAGAGCTGGTCTGATCATTTTAGAGAGTATTTGGTACTCTCACGTTCATTGACTTTGTTATTTCATGGACTCAGTGAGACCCTCATGCAGGCCTACTGTCAGGCGTTGGTTTGTAGACCTATACAACTGGCAAAGCGGAGTTTTTTTCTTCACACAAAAGATGAAACAGCAAACATAGTCGGTCTTCGGCTGCTGGGAATTAGGTTATTTTCTGCTCGGTAAATAATCCCGATGGAAAGTAAATGGAGTTTATAGAATTAAGCAAATAAAAAGAATACATGACAAACGGAACAGCAGGATGCAGCTGAGGAGCTCTATCTTCAAGGCTCTGAGGAGCTCGGGGGCCTTTGTTTGAAAAGTTCAAAGTCATTTTACAAAATTTAGGTCACTGCAAATTAAGTACACTGTGGTGAACTATCATTTATGAGAGAAAGACAGGACGAAGGGAAGAAGGGACAAATACATAAATAAGTAACCTAACAGAACTCATTTTCAGCTTTCATATGCATCTTTAAGAACTAAGTGTTTGAAGCTTTCATGTGCATTTTTAATAACTGAGTGTTTTATGCATCTTTAAGAACTAAGTGTTCTGCTCTGTTTTCTTTTTTTCTCAAGTGTTGCATATGTGGGAAAAAAAATACAACACTTCAAAGCATTACCAGAAACAATATCCATCTTTGTGGAGCTAATTAAGGACGTGATCGGAAAATGTATTTGGTGAACGAGCCCATCTCAGGGGCCTGGAGGGGTCAGTTGGCTCACAATAGGACAGATAATGCAGCGGGAGAGGGGAAAGAGCGCCCCCCCCCCCCCCCCCCCCCCCCCCCCCCCGGTCTGTGAGCTGCTCAGCTCTGCTCCTAGCCCAGGGCTCCCACACCAGGCCCTGTTCTGCATGTGGGCTGCGCTGAGACAGAGTCAGGGCTGCTCCCTTTGTGACGGCCCTCTTTGGCCTCTCGGTAAAAAAAAAAAGACATGCATGATTTCATACATGAAAGATATATGTAATTGGACAGCAGGGCCCCATATAACGCATTTACAATTCTAAACAGAATATGTTAAAAGCAATTCCTCTATCTCAGCCCACTCTCTCCCTCTTTTGAGGAAATTTATTTGCACAATATCATGAAACACAAGAGATACAAGAAATTGGCAAAATTCAGATTATCACACTGTTTACTCGCATGCATTATATTGCATTTCAATGTTCAAAGAGCGCAGACAGTGTCAGTATGTGTGACTGGTGCTCTCAGTATGGCCCATACAGACGGCTGCGCTCTGGCTGTAGGAGAAATAATCTAGAGTGGATCCTTCCCTCCAGGATACTGTATAGAGACCCTGTCATAATAGAATTATTACCGCATAGCAGAAACCTACCAAAAACAAATATTAACACAGACATGTTATTATCCCAAGTTCAAATTCGATTCAACTTCCAAGCAATTAGCCAATCATCCTGTGATCGTTCAAGTTCAAGCTAAGCAAGTTATCATGCGATGCTATCATGCAATGTGTATTGGTAATCGGATGCACATGTTTCTATGCTCCGAGGTACAGTTTGAGGGGAATGTCACAGAGCTGCCCGTCAGTTGACCACGGGGAGCGGATGACCTTTCCGCTGTGGGGAGACGTTTCTCTCTGGTTAACGTTTCTATTTTTGTCGCATATGCATCAAGACAAGCTGTTTAACTGCATTAGATTAAATTGATAAATCAGAGGTCAGCGACAGACACAGATTTGCGTCTGATGTCATTAGTAACCCCTCTGACCCCTGCCCAGAATTAGCATCGCTGTATTAATTCCTTATAGCCTGCGTCCGGTCACACACACACACACACACATGCGTGGAGAGAGTGCTTGTTAGATGGGCGTGTCCAGCGCCCCTGGCAGGGCCGAAGCACCCACCCCCTCCCGTGGTGTTAATGTTGCGTCAAGGTAAACACCTCGGCCGTTAATTGCCTTAACAAGCTCACACCTAGCCCCATGAATGGCCCCACTAATCACCTTGCTTTTATTGGCCACGGGGCCCCTAAAGGCTATGCGAGGCCCCACCTATTCCTGCCTCTTTCGGGGCACAGGTGCTGGGGCCTCACTAACCCCTCCCTCTGTCCAAATACGGGCGGGATCCCCCGCCGTGGAGGCGAGGTCAGAGGTGCGGGGACGCAGGCGAGGGTTAAGTCCCATAATTCAGACCCAGTCGCTGTGGTCACCTGCAATTACTCCCCGTTCACATCAGCACTCCACGTGCCCCCCTCGCTCCCCACTAGGGCCAGGGCGATGGGCCACACATCAGGACGTTGGAGAGAGAGGATAGACACACATGCACATACATGCACGAGCGCACACACACACACACACACACACACACAGATACAGGATAAAAGTTTCAGTTTTTTTCTTTTCTATACAGCCTCACACAGAAAGACATTTTTCTGCTTTGTTGGAGACCCTGTGTGTGTGTTTGGCTGTGTGTGTGTGTGTGTGTGTGTGTGTGTGTGTGTGTGTGTGTGTGTGTGTGTGTGTGTGTGTGTGTGTGTGTGTGTACAGATTACATTGTTTACAGATTGTACAGAGTGGATGACCACTCCACTGTCCTGCATGTAGTGACCTATCAGCTTGAAAATGAAATATCACATTCAAAGAAGATTTGAGAAACTTCTGAATGCTTTCTTGGTCTTCAGTATTACATTTCACCATAGGAGTAGAAATTCCTAGAACCAAAAGCCCGTTAAAAATCTTCACTACAGTTAATGACCATAGAACAACATATTTTAACAGCATAAAAAGGGTTCTTGAATTGTGATATTTTTTATCCCCATAGGCTACATTTTTTATATTTATCCTTAGAATTTATAAAATCGTCGTAGTTTGCATATTAGGAAAAAATCCTTCTAATGTGTCATAGTGATGCACAAACTAGGCTACAGGTAATATCAAACCTTTCATTATAACTAGCCTCATTAATAAATCGTTTTTGTTACAATAAATCAATTTGTAAATTGTCCTTACATTGTTGATATTGTGCGATTTAAAAAGCAAGGTTTACTGACAGAAGATTTTGAGCAACAAAAAAAATCCATGATGTGGATGAAATTATTTGACGAGCAGGGCTTGGCACATACGCCTGCCATAGATGTCGGTAGACAGGAGAGGAGTATCCAGAGGCGGTCTCTCTGCAGGATCTGGATAGTGACTCCTGGCGATAGTCCTCGGTTTCGGTCTCCCCTAACGTGTCCCTTTTCACCTGTCATCTCTCATCGCTCATCGTACGATCAGGCGTCTCTCCTTGGCAGCATCCCCGAAGGAAGTTACTGTCTACTTAGGCCTAGTTGTACAAGTGCAAACCAACCAACTAATCACAATATGTTGAGATTTTGGCATTTTAAGATAGTATTTGCCTTTTTTTTTGTCCAAGTTCAAAGCAGCTGTTGTACTGTTCTAGCCTATGTCCTGGCGTTTCTATATTGGTCATATGGCTCTGATTTTCCCCTCGGTTCCTGGCGGTTAGAGGCGGCCGGTGCTTTCTCCCCTCACCGGAGCGCACAAAGCCCATGTGTCACCGGCGTGTCTGTCACCGGGGGCCTATGACAGCTCTCTAGGGCTGTCCATTATTCAACACGTCCCCACAGACCTGAAATGTACAGTATGCGCCAAAGCGGTAGGCCTTCTGCACACGGCACCGCAAATATGCACATATCCACAGTTTATTAACCTGCAGACGTACCCAACTTGAACGTCTATTTAGTAGGCCATGCTATGCATACTAAAAATAATCTGGGACAATCAAATCGGTGTTGTAACATTAATTTTGATACTCAAGTGCTTCTTAACTGGGCGCTGCCTGGGTTTGTCGTTTGAATGTGTTGCTAGTGTATTCATCGCCGTGTGTATGGAAACGAATCGCTTAAAACAAAACAAAACAATAACATTTTTGAGAATCTTTCTCTTACCTGAAGAGAGATGAAATGACTGAGCCTCAGACAGTGATAGCGGGTGATGAGCTGCTCCATGTGAACTGAGGCTTGCTGCAGGCAGGTTGAGATATGTTGTCTTGTTTTTGCACGGGTGCTGCACTGCTTTACTACACAGAGACGAAGATTGTCCCCTCGTATCAGTTATAGTTTCTTAAGACCTCCTTTGTGTTCATAACGTTAGAGCTGGTTAGAGATGACTCCAATACAGTAGTCTAAAATATAGCCTACCACAATCCAATGCATTAGCCTACTATAAAACACACTGCTCTGCTGATGAACAGCAGGTCTGCATTTTATAAATATATAATTTCAATAATCTCCAACAGACAGAAAAACAAACAGACACACGCACGCACGCACACACATACACACACACACAAACACTTCTTAAATCCACTTCCCACAAACGAATGTATAATTTGAATTAAAATAGGCCTAGTGTAAAATAGTATAAGTAGGCAGCAGTAGGAGCTGGGTAAATGGAAGAGATTGATATCCGTGCTTATTTCACATGTAGATGAGCCAGACTGACCAGACGGACTCTCCAACGTCATGAACTCTATGTCATGGTCATGCACACAAAAAAACAGTCCCTGCTCAGTCCAGACAGTCTTCAGTGTTGCTCTCTTGCAGAGAGAATTTTCACCAGTGTTGTTTATGATAATTAAATTATAAATGAGAGACACAAAAATTGCATATTTTGGAAATTATTTTATTTTCATTTTCCTTTGCATAATTACATGTAAGCCTTATATAGCTTATTATAATGAAAACATTCATAGGCCTATGTAAATAATGAATTGGTAAGCAATCGAAATGTTATTTTTTGTATGGATATTTCAATTCTGAATTCCATATAGGCCTATGATTATCTTAGATTTAGCTTTCCCTTTACTATAACTAGGCTATCCTGCAATAGGCTAATTATTCAGAAATGAATAAGCAGTGCCATACACACAAACAAGTTTCTTAGCTTATAATATAGGCTACCTACATTTTCAGACTCATAAGATAGCTTTACTTGTCAAAATTATCCACACAAATCAATTTATGACTAAACTAAACTGATTAAAACTGCAAAATGTCGTCAAGCACACTTAAAAAGACATGATAATCCATAGACCCATACTGCATCTCATAAGCATCTTATAGTTAGTTGGCATATACATGGATAACAATAACAGCGACAGGTCAGGTTTTGGTCACACACCTATAGGTTACAAAGGAAACAACATCGACATTTTACTACACATATAAAAATTTAAATTAAACAATTCTCAGCAGTCAGCTATGGCCTGCATGATAATAGAAACAGATCACTATATTCTTCACATAGGCAATCATTATGTTTGTATAAAAGATATCGATGATATGATCATTTATATGTTTTGCTAATGTATAACGCCATGCAAAACACGAAATATGCATTCAGTGTGCCCTAGATGTAGGCTACATAGTCCCCACCTGATAACGATAATATAGGCTATCTTTTAGAGGAGGATGTGGAAATTGTGAACTAACTGATGAAATATTCATAGTGCAACACAGTTTAGCAAACAGCAGTTTACGGCAGATCGACTTCTCCAGGGTTAACAGTTCAGTGCAAAATAACCTCGACGTAAAAAGATGCTTCCGTAAAGATTCGGACAGAATAGTGCATTCGCCAGGAACACATGTTTAAATAATGACTAAAATGTAATATATTCATCTACACTTGAGTGTAAGACACCCTCCATAAATTATAGGCTAGGGGCACCCTTCAGTCGAATTTTAAAAAGAGACATCATTCGAACATCTGTCTGACACTGAGGAAAGGTCTCATCACAATGTCTTTAGAAAAGGATGGTTTTCTTTGTGCAATTTTAGTGCGCCCTCTCAGTCATGTCTTGGTTTCATATGTTGCCATGTCATTATCACATCTGAAATCATTTTTATCTCACATTTTGCAAACACGAGTTTAATGAAAAAATGGGGAGATACTAAAAACATGTGTGGATGCTAGAGTAATATAGTTTTATTAGTTTGTTTGATAGGTTTTTGTTTTATATATATAGTTTTATTTCGTTATTTGTTCGCGTGCTTAATTATAACCTCATTTTTATCTTTGTGAATTTTATTGATGGGATGCGGATACCATAAACATAGAAATCTACATCAAGTTGTTTATTTAAACTAACATCCGAGGATGATGGCCCTTCACCCTCCTGCCTGCACTGTGACGGAGTGTCTGCTGATTTGCATGCGGGCCATATTTTAAATGTCTAAAGGCAGTTCTATTGCAGTCTGATGGCATGAGCAGGCGCGGTGGCGCCCAGGTGGGCACCGGAGATGACAAGTGGATACGGGAGGGGGGGCGAACGGCTCTGCCGAAGCAGGTTCATGCATGTGCTCCTTGATCTCCGTGGTCAGAGTGAACATAAGAGGGCGCTCCCATTGCACCTGGTAGCATGTAGTGCCCCATTCACCCCGGGCGCCGGGGCGGACAAAAGCATGCTGCTGGCGGGCTAAAAGCCTGAAGAGAACCTGCGTTTGTTATCGGGCTGGTCACAATGCAAAACACATGATCCGGTGTCTCGTCTAGCCCACCTACAAAAGTTAAACTACACTTTATAACTTTAACTTGTCTAGTTATGAACGTAATTAATTAATTATTCACACTATTATGCTTGAATTTAGCCTAGGCTATTTGGTTCCACATGTTTTCTTTTAGGCAATCGGTTAGGTCACTTCGAAATATAGCCTACTAATTTGGTGCTTGTTAAACGTACCAGGGACATTACCCATAGGCCTACTGTGTACAGTTATAGCCTATATAACGTTATACCTACTAACTTTACCCATAATCATCATGTTGTCGTCCATAAAGTCATGCACTCCACTGTTTATCTACACGTGGGTAAACATGTTCTGGCGTGCCTTATATATCAATAGCTTATGAAAGCATAAATCCCGAAATCCTTAGGACTAAAACGTTCATTATCCCTTTATAAACTTGAGCGACGATCATAGGCATCAGCTTTTATCTTTAAATGCTTTCACCCGTTCTCATTTCCTCTGCGTCCTCTTTCTGGCTGTGTTTTCCTGGGATGGCACGAGCCACACACACACACACACACACACACACAGGCACGCACACACGCACGCGGCGTCTATTGCCTATTCTGAAACCAAAATGCTGCACTAAATATGGAATATTGTACAGAGAGACCTATCTACCCTGCTATAGGCCGACTATATCTAAGCATGTAACCCAACATGTTACAAATGGTCCATATGGTCTTGTGTGAATACACTTTTTTGTTCCATGCACAACACTGTGATGGCCAAGTGTTGTCATGCGCTCCAAATAATAGAGTGAACATTCTAAGCTACTTCAGCGTTTCTTTGTCACGTCCACGGCCTGTCATACCGGTTGTGTCGAATTTGTGATGCCACTTATCGATGCAAACCCATTGAGGTTGGCACGTGGGCAGTTATCGCTCCCACCGAGAGACGTGAATGCGTAGTCTAGTCTACTATAAAAGACTAGGGGAGAATGTCACATGTTTTTTGTTGGATTTTTTTTTTTTTGAGAAGAGAGGGGGGTGGGGGCGGGGGGCGTCCGCATCTAATCGGTCTTCCTTTGCTCCAACAACGCTTTACTGAGTTATAGCCTATAGTGGCTATGTGGTATTAGTTATACATATGTAAACTTAGGTTTACATTATATAGGTATGGGCTGTAAAGTGATAAAGTAACGGCTCCGACGTGGCTCTCACGAGCCCCAATCACACCACACTCTTTATTATCTCACTGGCCCTCTAACTCCTCTCACACTCTATTTTCTACCCATTCATTTTTACAATCTCCTCTTCCCGAGAGACTAGACACATCGCAAATCCTGGAGATCCTTTCTGTCTGCCTCTCTCACACGGCGAAATATGAGTGAGACATGCTAGCTCCCCTCTGCCTCCAGCAGGTGACACGCTAAGCAGACTTCCATGCAGTGACGCTTTATCAATATGCACTCGTCTCAGCAGTGATCATGCTATATAATTAACATTGGAAATATAGGTTGTACATGCACACACACACACACACACACACACACACACACACACACACACACACCTTTCTGGTTAGCATCATGCATAGCCTTTTGGTTGTAATAGCTGAACACGTGAAGTCCTGTATATAGCGGTTCCTTGGTGTGGGCCTGCATCACTTATTCGATCTGTGGCTCATTTTGACTGCCATCATCCCTGCCACCATCTCTGCCATCATCCCCAACCTTCAACGCAAGTCCGGGCAAGGACACATTACCCTCATCCTGCAAACAGAATATTCAGATTTACAAAAGTATAATTTAGGCTGTTCCATAATCATTCCATCAGCAACCTGAGATTTAACAAGTGGTTGGGCTAGGTTGTTATGCCGTTAGTATATGCAAATAATACACTGTGATACATGCGAAAATAAATGGACATGTATGATCATTTTATATTTTATATATTTATCCTATTACTGTTTAGGCCACAGAAAATAGGCTAGATATAGGTTGGCTATCCTTATCTAAGATTTCACTTAGTATTGTATAAAATCAAAACCAACACCTGCTCTTTGGAATTGCACAAATTGTTTTGCATAGACATTACCAACATATGTTTTAGAAACTCAATCGGGCTCTTGGTTAAAATGTGAGTATGTTATACGATGCATGATACTTCAGTAAGCATATTAGGTGTGTGGACTGGGGCCTCGGAGCTGTTAGCACAGAACGTGTGAATACTGAGAGTAAGGGATTGTCCGTTTCTTTACAGAGAGTCAACAATAGAATTATCATGACAAAAAGAGCAGCGGGATATAGGCTGAAAGGTTGATTTCTGGACTACAATATTTCCATTCGGAGGAAACGGAACGTTCTAAGTGACCATCTAGGCTATAAGAGGCCAAATGTTTTGGGGAAAAGTGAGGGGGTAGCAGCAAACCTGTGGAGAGCTTCACCGATCCATACAACAGTGGTTAGTATTGATCAAATGTCACCTCTTTGAACGCAGGCGTATGGAAGTTGCCCCACGTATCAGGAATCATTTCAAAATGCGAGGGCATTAGCCTATAACTTCAAAAATGACCATAATGGCAATAATATATTCATGTTTTTAAGAGTTCATTTAGATTTCACTGAAATGATTTACAAATCACACAACTACTGGCATGGGGAAATCAAGGCAAAGCAGATTCAGCCTGATGCAAAATAGAATTAGATAAATGCTTTCACAAATGGAAATTGGGGAAAAGTATAGATCAGAATATTAAGTGTTCATAATTGTGTTATTAAATATGATTTTCAGTGAATTTACCATAGCCTATGTATTGTGCTGAGTTTGGCCAGTGCAGGCCTAGGGCAGACTATTCCATGTTGCATCACAGGCAACCACCAAACCCTGTCACACTCGTGCTCGTATAGCCTAGGCTAGGCCTACGTCTTTCGGCTAATTTGTTGTAAAAAGTTAAATTTTACCTGCATTCACCACAGACACATCCTAAAATGCACAAATAAATGTTCTAGACTTTTGACAAATAGCACATGGCCACAGTAACTAGTGAGATGGACTTGGGCTGTCAGGCTACCAACCCACAATCTGTTTTATGGCGTTCACAAAGTCTACCTCAGATCACTAAACATAGCCTATAAAGACAATCACGCACACTCCGTCTATGAATTCAAACACACGCCTGCTCCAAAAGGGAAAATTATGTTATCAAGTGTCATTTGTTGGCTTTACTGTAGTAAACTGACTGTTACTGTACTGTTATCAGCCCCTAAGGTCTCTCATCCGCCTACTGTATGTCCGTCTCAATGCTGTCCTGGGACACTGCATATCACAACGAGCTAAATCTGACGTTTACATAAAGCATAAAGCACATCCAAGCCGAAAATCACACATTTCATAATTGCGTCCAAAATAGGTTATTATACATTCAAGTAATCTTAAGTCGTTTCACGTATAGCCTACCTACAGTACGTGTTTGTTTCAGTAAGTCTCGGATTATCAATAGGCTATGTTCAGAGACACAGCCTATAGCCTAAGTTATATTTCTATTGGTTGTGAAGTTTGATTCTGTCACACAATAGTGTACGATAAGGTTTTTAGAAGTCTGAAAAACAATCTGGAGTAGCGTAACTAACTCCTAAGCCAGCAGTAAAGAATCCTATTCCGTTTCCAGTTCTATCAAAAAATGCATTAATTTTGTTTAAATCATTCATTACGCATACACATAGGCTATGCCAAATGGTTTATAACGTTTTCCCTTATAGTATTGAGTCGCATATTCATTCATCTTCGGAAGCATTTAACTCTAAACCAACTAAGATTCAACATATAGTAACATAAGCTTTCACTTTAAAGTATCTCAAACTCAGGCAACCCTACTGTGCATCCTCTCGCTAAGCTTTGCTGTCAAAAGTGACGATAAGATAAAATAAATAAATTATTTCCGCATTTGCGATTACTGTCTTTCAATATAAATAGGCTATATTAAAATAAGAAATATGTTAAAATGTTCTAAAACAAAAACAAAAAAATACTTGAGAAAATGCAGCGAAGTGCGGCGCATCGCCTGCTGTGGCGGTGCTGTCTGCTTCAGTATTAACTTTCGCTGTCTTCCTTCTAATCAAACTCTTACTTTCCGCTGTACTTAATTCCATATTTTCAATTCCTGATCATTACTTTCCTCTTTTTCTTCTTCCATCTATCCATCCATCCCTCCCTCCCTCCTCTTTCTCCCTCCCTCCCTCTCTCTCTCTCTCGAGCTCGCTCCTTTGCTGAATCTTATTGATCCAGAAGGTGGCTAATTAGCCCTTCCCGTCGTGCCTGTGTAATGAAGCACATGCGCACTGAATTAATCACAGCCATTTTTTGCAGGAAACTAATTAGCAGGAATAAAGATCCAAAGAGTTTTTTTCTTTTCAATCATCAGATCTCACTTTCACCTCTTCCTCGCTCCCTCCAACACAAGACTCATCGCCTGCTTTGCATCCAAATTATTTTTATATTGCCTTTACAACTAATACTTGGCTTTTTACACTCCGCAACAACAATGATCTTTCTTTTGCCATCCTAAACGCAACTGACCAAACGGGACTGTCTTGATGGGATCTTTAGCCAAATCGTCTCAATACTGGATTAAAAAGCGAGGATCACTAAGCGGCAGCAAGAAATTGTAAGTTTCAACTTTGCGTTTCTGTCTTTTCCTCTGTCTGTGTTTCTGCGATTAGATTATTTTCACTTTTTGTAGCCTACTAGGTTTTACCGACTCGCTTTCTTCCCTCCCTTATGCGTAACGGTAGCCTACTCGAATATCCTCATACTATGTGAAATGACAGGCGATCACACTATATTCATGCAAGTAGTTTAGTTTATTCTCGGTTTTATTCGTATCGTTACCTGTGTTTACATCTGCGTTCGTCCTCGCTCTCCTCATGACTGGAAGAAAAGAAACGGGGAAGACAGCGATTCCTCTCCAAGCAGTAGACCACAAAAAAACATGGATTTAACACAGATTTGTACATTTCGATGGAACCGGGGAAGGTAGAGAGGGCTTATTGGTGTCAAGAAACATGTTTTAGGGACAATTTCGAAATGAAAGGGTTGTGTTCAGCAGACGAAAGATAACGGGAGTAGCACTTGAGCGCAGCCAGGAAAGGCGCACGTAGTCCAGCCTGCGAGTCCGCGTAGGTCCGGCGAAGGGGAAGGGAACACCGCCCGTGCTCTGGTTTTCACAGATATGCCACTCGGTCCGCTGTTTTCAGCACCATCACGGGCTTTTAAAATCCTGTATGATAAGCACAATTTTCTCTCTTCGAGCCGTCTCTAAAATGTGCATTTCCCTCCGCCCCGATTTACGTCTCAGTCCCTCTACTTTTCTCGCTCTCCCCACTTTGTCCATCTTTTCTCTTATTTTACGTTCCTGTTGGCTTCTTTGAAGCGTAGTTTAAGTCGATTCTTGTTGATTCCCTGACGGAGTCACATGCAAATCGATCGGCATGTGTGTGTATCTGTGTGTGTATGTGTGTGTGTGTTTTGTGAGTGTGGTGTTTGAAAACGGAGCCCCGGGTCTCCTTCATGACAAGAGCGGATCAGTAAGACCTCGGTGACGGGCTCTCCCTTGGCCGTGGCTGAGTTTGAGCTGCAGGTTGGAGAGAATAGAAGGACTCTACTATCCGAGAATGGGGGTTAGGGTAGTTAACTACCGAGACAGGTTACATAGGGATTTTTATAGAATAGGAAAGATCTATAGTAGCCTAGAGATGTTTGCTCTAAGCTATAGTGAATTTTGCTTAGCCTACCTTAATAAGAAAACAGACATGATAGACTAGTAGACACACCAAACATTATTCATGGACACTGAAAAAAACATTGGTAAGCTTGGGCTACTTTTATCACCTAATATGAATGTCTGAAGAATACAAAAGTAGGGCTATTTGGTTATTTACGCAATTTATATTCAAACGGATAACGTTACAACTAGCTTAAATCAAGTTTAGTCCATTACTATAAGCAAAACAACAACAATGCTATGGTAAACGCCGATTGTCTGCAAAAGTAGACTATGCTTGCGCTATTTCACCAAAAGGTATATCTGCATCAACCCAATTGTGAACTGATAAAGCACTAATAAAGCCGTAATAAAGCGTCGCGGGCCGAATAGGCTTGAGTAAGAATATGGCTTGTCCCTCCGAGAGACAGGCAACTAGACAGGAAAAAGCGGAAACGTAATTGACCTCGACGTTTAAGGACCCAGAAGGCAGCACAACGAGCTCCAAAAAAGTATAGAAAGCATTGAACTCAGACTGAAATGGCAGTCGTATAGGGAAGGTGAAAGAACGAGGCACCCCGACGAGTTTTCGCGACGAGAGACGGGAACGAAAAAGGGTTTTCTAGCAGAGGCACGGATGTGCCGGGTTGGGGGAGAAAGAGAGGGGGAGGTTGAGAGGCTGAGGGTCAGACGGCAAGAAACAGGGGAGCAGGGGTCACCGAGTGAGTGTAAGGGAGATAAAAAGAAAGCAGGAAAACCCTACACAAACAGCAGAGGGAAGAGAGAGAAAGGGAGACTGGGTGAAAGTAGTGGGGTGTGTGTGTGTGTGTGTGTGTGTGTGTGTGAGTGTGTGTGTGTGTGTGTGGGGGGGGGGGGTTATGTTTAGGGGTCACACAAAGCAGAACACAGAGATTGTGGGGGTCAGCAAGTGCAAGATAAATAATATGCTTCCAGTTTAGTAAACGGAAGGGAAACACAGCAAACGCTGCACTACTTTGGGCTTTTAGTAGGACAAAAAAAATAAGTAGAAAGGACCTTTAGAGAGAGAGAGAGGGAGAGGGAGAGAGAGAGGGAGGGAGGAAGGTTGGGTAAAGGAGGTAGTAGGGGTCAGATAGCCACAGGCCACAAAGCAGGAATCAGGGTAGAGGTCAGAAAAACAGATCCCAAGACCTTTAAGACTTGTCTCAACTAGAAGGGACAGCAGGCTGCTCTTGCTTAGATAACTCAGAGCAGCAGTCATGTCGTCCAATACAGAGGAGGAAGAGGAAGGAATATACCTGCAACTGTTTTTGATTTTTTATAGACGAGAAAGGTAGAATAAAGTGCTCGCCCTTAGGTTGTTTTTGAATATTTTTTTGGTTAGGGTTTGTCATTAAATTGCTGTTCACGTAGAGTAAAATTGTGCATACAGGTTTAGTATTTTATGTGTCTTTTTAGTGTGTCTCTGTCCAGTATACATCTGACTATAATTACAGGCATGATGGAAGGTGGTAAATATAGCCTAGTACAGGTGCTATAGCTGGACTCTTTCTCCTCATCCCTCCCTCCCTCTCTCTCTCTCCCTCCCTCTCTCTCTCTCTCCCTCCCTCCTCTCTCTCTCTCTCTCTCTCTCTCTCTCTCTCTCTCTCTCTCTGTCCTTCTCCGTTACAAAACAAAGACAGTAGAAACACTGTGTGTCATCTCTCTTGCTCTCAGAAGACTGTCCTGGATCAAATATCATGAGAAAGCTTCGGTAGAAACATTGCATTTGGATTTCAAAAGCCAGAATATGTATGCTGCAGCTAAGGAGGATTTAGCAGCCTCTTTTTGTTATCTTTGTATATTTTCACGACTATCCTGTCTATGTAGGTCTTAAACCATACTTACCATATGGGTTGATACGTGATGAAGACTATTAGAATCACAAAGGGTACATTATGACCATATTTGGTTTTGTGTGTGTGTGTGTGTGTGTGTGTCTGTGTGTGTGTGTGTGTGTGTGTATGTGTGTGTGTGTGTGTGTGTGTGTGTGTGTGTGTATATCTGGCTTTGCTATGCTTCTGAGTGTGCTATGCATTCTGCTCCAGGGCACTGTGGAATGTATAGCTTGGTGTCATAATGGAGTATGTATGTATTTTGTGTGTGTGTGTTTGTGTGTGTTTTTTTTCGCCATGCATTGGGTTCACTGAAGATCTTTGGAAATACTGTATTGTGAATTGCAGCTCATTGGCACTGGCCAGGGTTAAGTTTTACTAATCCTTGACAGAAGGATGGAGAGAGGCTCAAAGCATGATCATCTATTTGCATATTTTGGTATTTTATATTGCATTTAAATTTTGACAGATATAATTTTGCATGCAGATCAGAGATCTTATTTTTGTTTTAGGTAATCACATTTAATTTAAGAAATTATGAAATAATTTCAAATATTCATATCATTTGTTCGCCTATTTTGCATATATATTTTATGCAGTTGATCATTTCCATTTACTGTTGAATATCTATTTGCAATAAGGTAATTTGAACAAACCATATCATGTTTATTACAGAACAGGCATTGTACTGCTTGTTATGATACTGTAGTGAAATGGAACAGAGACTTATTCAAGGTAATGGCAAACACATTCATGTTCCTGCTTTGTTGTTCTCTATCCTGGACATCGTTTCTAACATCATTAGCAGTGAGTGTTCAGTACGTTATGTTTAGGATTGCTAGGATAGAGTGTCCTGTTACAGTGTAATGGCTGTGATCTGTGCTGGTCCTCCACTAGCCCTGTGATGCTACCTACATTAGCGCTGCTGTCTCCCCCTGGCCTCGCCAGGAGCTCATCATATGATGGCTGGCTCTGAATGGCTGTATCCCATTTGAGTATTTGATTGGACGGAGACGTGAATGGTGGCTCATGCTAGCGGTGATGAGTTGATGAGGGCTTCGCTCGCCGGTGATGGACCTGGTTACGTGGTTTTGGGGCACGGTAGAGGAGGAGGAGGAGGAGGAGGAGGGAGACAGCGCCCCTGGTTGTCTACCCCCCCCCCTCCTCCTCCTCCTCCTCCCTCTCCCTTCACTGTCTGTCTCTCTCTCCATCCCTCCCTCCCCTGCCGGCTGGCACCCTGGGGAAGCCCACTGCCGTGTCCCTAGTCAGAGAGAGAGAGAGAGAGAGCCCTCTTTGGGCCGAGCACGCGCTGCTGAGAACGCTCAGGCCAACCTGCCAGAGGAAGCCTAAACACACAGACACAAATATCAACATCTTTCTATCAACAATAGATGCCTATTGTGTTAATATTTACTGTACTTTATATTATAGATAAATCATAATTTTACCTAGTTTGTTTTAACACAATTTATTATACTATTATCATGATTATTATGATTGTTGATATTATCATTAATAATATTATGGTTATTACGATGATTATTATGATGATTATTATTTGCACAAACATGTAACATTACATTTTAGTAAACTGTAGCTTGTTAATTATTTTTAGAGGTATGATTTAAAAAAATATATATGTCAGAAGTTTTTCCATTTCCACTAGTAGACTCAGAAGAAGGGAGAGAGAGAGACAGAGAGAAAGAGAGAGAAAGAGAGAGAGAGAGAACAAACGGCTTCCTCCTCCATTTGCTGTAAGACTGCGTATGTGTGCGTGTGTAAATGAGGCTAGCAGGCAGGGTAGCTCTGATTACAGATTATGGTTTTGAATATGCAAGCTTGTGCAGCCTGGACCAGTTCTACCAGTCGGCCTGCAGCCCGCCGGCGTACGTGTCGGTCGAGTCCTCACACAGGGGCTAGGGGGCGGGTCCTGGGGAGAGAGACCGCTAGGGGGGGGGGGGTCAGCTGGGAGATGTCAGCGATACTCAAGTGCGTTGTGTGCGCGCATGTGTGTGCGTGTGTGTGTGTGTGTGTGAGCTCTACCTGGTCTCAGCCCCCAGCCACCACGAGGGCTAGTCTCTGCCAGTACTGTCCTCGTCTCCCTCCCTGTCCTCACCCCCCCGTCCTCCGTCCTCCGTCCTCGTCTCCCTCCCCCGTTCTCATCCCCCCCCCGTGTCCTCTTCCCCTCCCTGTCCTCGTTCTGCGCTCTTGTTCTCGCTCTGCTTCTTTCATCTTCCTTGAAGTGAAGTTGGCAGGAATTTCTGTGGTTTGCTGTTTCACAATATGTTATCGTGTTAACAATCGCTAAATCATTGTGATGCGGTTGATTTATGATTGGCAAGGTGTGTGTGTGTGTGTATATGTGCATGTGTGTATGTGTATGTGTGTGTGTACAGTATGTGTGTATGCGTTCGTGTATGTGTACAGTATGTGTGTATGCGTGTGTGTGTTTGTGTGTGTGTGTGTGTGCGTGTCCACACATTTTTTTTCCATTCATATTTCATTTATTTATTTTCATACTTTTTTTTTTTACGATGGCGTTTGTCGTGTCACTTCCTCGTCTTGAGTGAATTTTTGGTTATATGCATATATATTCTAAGATATTTTAACCTCCTCCGCTGCTACTACGACTGCTGCATACACACCACGTTGCTATCCAGCCCAGTGTGTGACACATCCTCAGAACGGGAAACAAAGCAGACTTGTTTTGTGCTGCAATGAGTCTCAACCTGAGGTACAGAAGAGCCAGAGACAAACCCCACAGTGTCTGGTTGTAGAGGAGGAAGGCGAGGAAGGGCCTCGCTAGATATCTGGTCTTGTAATACGATCTGTCTGTCAGTGTAATTACCCACCGTCTATGGCTGAGTATGTCTTCCAGTTCTGACAGAAGTATAAGACAGGTAACGTCAGGCCCACGGCCTGAAATATCACAGTCGTCATCGTCGTGGGGTGGGCGTGTGCGCTGGCGATGCGTGTAACGCGACCAGCGTGTTGCGCGGCGACAGTAACTAGTCCGTGAAGGCCGTGTGAGCCAGGCTGGAGCCAGTAGAGACCGTGTGTGTGTGTGTGTGTGTTTATGCCTGTGTTTGTGTGCGCGTCAGACTCGGGCTGTCGGCTCTGCTAGCGTTCAGTCCGGGCGGCAGTGGCGTGGGTGCGTGCGTGCGTACGCGGACGAGTGAGGCAGCGGCGTCGGTGGAGTGCTACGGGGGCTCGGCCAATTGAACTGTGCAGCACCCCCTGCCCCCCCCACCCCCGCCACCCCCCCCCCCCCCCCCCCCAAAGCCTCCCAGGCCAGCCCTCTCCCGGACCCCGGAGGCCAGCCCTCTCCCAGACCCCGGAGGCCAGCATTCCAGCCTCTTCTCTGGTGCTTATCATCACAAAGGACAGAATGCATAAAACATGGAGGACACACAGACAGAGACCGGTCGCTTTTCGCTCCCCGCGCTGAGCCCTAGAACAATACCGGGGGCCCTCCGGCCTGTGACTCTGTCCACGCGCTCGCTAGCCCTCTTTTCATCCCGCTGTCTTCTCTCTCTCTCTCTCTCTCTCTCTCTCTCTCTTTGCGGTTCTTCTTCTTCCTCTTCCTCTGGGAGCCTGTGCATCGGGGGGGGGGGAGGGGCGGGGGACGGCCGGCGGTGGCGTTCTGTGACCGTGGCGTCTGTCGGTAATACGCTGCCGTTATCGGTGTGTTTGTGAAATGTGTGTTATGTAACTGGAACGGCAGTATTAAAAATGCAGGGAGTGAGACTCCCGGTAAGGAAAGTGTGTGTGTGTGTGTGTGTGTGTGTGTGTGTGTGTGTGTGTGTGTGTGTGTGAGTGCGTGCGTGCGTGCGTGTGTGTGTGTGTGAGTGCGTGCGTGCTTGTGGAGTGTGTGGTGTATGCAACAAGGTCATCAATAACACATTTATAATATATATATATTCCAAAGGCTAAGCAGTGATCCACCACAAAATACAGCCTGCATTTTGATATTTTATGATATTATTTTCAGTTTTTACATCAATATATATTTTTGTATTTAATCAAAATGAATTTCAGTATTTCACCAAGCGTATACACAAATAATATCTTTATCGTTTGCACTTACATAAGTGAAGCAGAGCACTGTGACTGGTTCAGAATTAGCATCAGCTCTGGAGCCATCCAGTCATGTGATTCACAATGTCAGACTTCATCTCCCGTCATTTCTCCCTCTGCTGTTTTACGGCTAGTTCACCACATGATGCAATGTCAAGGTCTGCATTAGCTGTGTGTGTGTGTGTGTGTGTGTGCTGTAGGGTAGTAGCCTATCCCTGTGTGTTTGTGTGTGTGTGTGTATTGTAGGGTAGTAGCTAGTACAGTACCTGTGTGTGTGTGTGTGTGTGTGTGTGTGTGTGCACGCTCTAGGGTAATAGCCTATCCCTGTGTGTGTGTGTGTGTGTGTGTAGAGTAGTAGCTTTCCCCCGTGTGTGTGTGTGTGTGTGTGCACGTGCGCACTAGCCTCTTAGCTGTAGCGATGGCCTCTATTTGTCAGTCAGTGGGCCGGGGGCCCGGGGCCAGTGAGGCCCCTGAAGAGGGGAGTATCAGTGTGAGAGGTTCTGTCAACCCGCCTCAATGCTCTACTCCAGAATTTTTGGGTAGATTATTGTGTTAATATTTGCTGCGAGGGGTTTATTTGTTTATCTGTCAAGAGAAGACAGGTTGTTTCCTTGTAACTTCTTGTTTTGTTTAGGGCATTTTTATGTTGAGTTATTTGAAGTATTCAATTTTTATAAATAGTAGATATTGTATCTGATCTATTTTATTTCTTTTGTTGATGGCTGAATCTTATTTTCAGGTGGAGGTGGATTGAGAGCAACACTGTCACAGTACAGTGCTCTGACTGTAGTAGCTGTGTGTGTGTGTGTGTGTGTGTGTGTGTGTGTGTGTGTGTGTGTGTGTGTGTGTGTGTGTGTGTGTGTGTGTGTGTGTGTGTGCGTGCGTGCGCTGGGCTGTAGGAATGCAGTGTGTGGATGTGCAGCCCAGCAAGCCCACGGTACTTCCTCTCTGTGTACCTCACAGCTTATCTGCTCAGGATTAGAGAGAAGAAGAAAAGAATGGTGGGATCGGCCGGCGGAGCCCTCCTCTGCCTCTCTCTCTCTCCCTCTCCTCCTCTGCCTCTCTCTCTCTCCCTCTCCTCCTCTTTCTCTCTCTCCCTCTCCTCCTCTTTCTCTCTCTCCCTCTCCTCCTCTGCCTCTCTCTCCCTCTCCTCCTCTGCCTCTCTCTCTCCCTCTCCTCCTCTTTCTCTCTCTCCCTCTCCCTCTCCTCCTCTCCCTCTTCTCTCTCTCTCCTCCTCTGCCTCTCTCTCCCTCTCCCCCTCTGCCTCTCTCTCTCCCTCTCCTCCTCTGCCTCTCTCTCTCTCCCTCTCCTCCTCTGCCACTCTCTCTATCTCTCTCTCCTCCTCTGCCTCTCTCTCTCCCTCTTCTCTCTCTCTCTCCCTCTCTTTCTCTGCCTCTCTCTCACTCATTCGGTGTAAGAAGGGGGGGGATCAAACAAAAAGAGTGATTCACTTGCAAATCATGTGCGGCTGCTGTCCCCCCCGTCCACACAGGAGAGAGGGAGAGAGGGAGAGAGGGAGAGAGAGAGAGAGACACGGACAGACGGAGAGAGAGAGAGGGAGGGAGGGAGAGAGAGAGGGAGAGAGAGAGAGAGAGAGAGAGAGAGAGGGAGAGACGGCAGTAGCTGTATTCTTCCTAGCCTCCTGCATCCTAGCATATGGCGCCCCGGTCACCACGGCAAGCCCCCGGTGTGACTCTGGCATCGACTATTTCTGTCTGACGGCACTCGGGGAAAAAAGCGGTGCACTCTGGAGCTATTCACATCCCTAGAATCTCATGGGCTTAGCGAGCATGCACGTGACACGACTCTGTGTGTGTGTGCGTGTGTGTGTGTGTTTGTGTGCCCGTGCGCATGTGTGTGTGTGCCACAGCCGTTGTGGTCAGTGTATTATTTGCGACCTATTTGTCATTCTCTCCGCTCCCTCAGAGGTGGTCTGTCGTCGTCGTCGCCCCCCCCCCAGTGCCCCCAGGCTTCGGCCATGCCGGCCCGGCATTGAGGGGGTTAAGAAGCAGGGATAGCCCCCCCCTTTGTCTCAGCGGTCCTCTTTGCCATTGTTGTGGTGGAATTGAGCTCGGTGCACCTCACTTGACCACAGCAAAGCAATAAAATGGCCTCTAAGTGCTGCAGCTCCCTAGCCCTCTGATGGCAGCCCTCCATCGGGGTTTACACACACACACACACACACACACACACACACACACACACACACGCACACGCACACGCACACGCACACACACACACACACACACACACACACACACACACACCCTTCTCTACTAATAACTGTTACCTGTTAATCTGTTAAGCTTGTAACAGAAGCCCTCATTTAAGCATGGTTTAGATATTTGCAAGTAATGTGGGCTTCCGTAAATTGTGTCTCACAGTGTACAGTGACACATGAAATAATATCATATTCATATTTGAGAACTGCACTATTTTTATTTTGTTTTCCAATATCTGATATAATAAAATAATATGACTTATTATGTTATATTACCCACCTTGTTAACCCACATACACCCACTAGTGCTACTATAAGCATATTTATATATTTTAATTATTTTCATATCTTAAGACACAGCATAGGTCTGTGCTGTAGCCTATATTACAAAGATTATTAAAGATCAACAAAGGTATTATGTTTACCGTTGTAAATTATAATTTACTGTGGTGTACCAACCAGTGTGTGTGTGAACGTGTGTGTGTGTGTTTGTTTGTGTGTGTGTGTGTGTGTGTGTGTGTGCGCGCGTGTGCGTGCATGTGTATGTGTGCGCACGCGTGTACAGTAAATGTCAAGGCCAATGTCTGCCCCGTCTGTGAGTGTGTTCAGATGCTGGATGTGAGATCTGGAGCAGCCATTTTGGTGGCTTTTCAGAGAACTCCACTAATAGAACGGCCGAGGGAATGGTTCCATTTTAGCTTCACCTCACATATTATTTAGAGAGTCATGTCCGTACCATATTTGTTAAGCCTACATTTCCACATCATCTTTTGAAAAACACTATTCACTATGGAGTATTAGTTCCAGGAAACATTTGATGTTTTTTTTGTTATTTGTCCAGCGCTGATGCTAGCGGCTGATGTGCTGATGGACAGTAATAACATAGTTATGTTATCATTAAGGACAGGTTATTATTCCACACAAAGTGTCGGTGAGATGTTTTTTTTTATGGGCACAGATGATTGTTTATGTCACGATGTCGTTCTTTTCAGACATTATAATTAGGGGGAAAAAAAGCAGAATTACCGGATATTTCTCTGTCTGTCCCTGTCTCGTCTCAGCAAATGAGCATCTAGATGTTCAGCTGGGGGTGTAAAAGGCCTTGGGGAAAGGCGTCTGATTGGCTGGGGTGGTGGGGGGGGTTTAATGGGCACTGTCCTACCCCCCTCCTGCCACCCCCCCCCCTCTCCTGGGTGGAACCTGTTTCTGCCAGGTGTCCTACAGACTGAGCTGAGCGTTGCGCCGGCCTGCAATTAAATCAACACTTCCCCAAAGCCACATCATCATTACCCCTCCACACCGTCAGTTGAAGGGCGTCTGTCTGTCCTGTGCCCCCCCCCCCCCCTCGTCTCTCTCTCTCTGTCTGACTGTGCCTAAAACAAATGGTCTCTCTCTCATTTTGCCTGTGTTAAATGAACAAACAAGAGGACCTCGGAGCCTCATAATGAATTGATTAGAGAGAGAGGCAGACTCCCACACGGCTACGCCGGCTTCGGGAGTGCTGTGTGTCTGTGTTTGGCCTGAGGAGCAGGAGACGCAGTCTCAGACATGCGTACACACACACACACACACACAGCGTACGCACACACACGCGCGCACAAACACACACGCGTACACGGGAACGCGCTAGGCTAATGGCAGCCATTCTGCGTCTTCTCCCTCACTGTCCCTCCCTCTCGGCAGCCACACTCCCAACGGTTACTGCGTTGCGGCTGGCGTGGATGAGGTGGGGGTGGTCCCGGGCCTGCTTTACATATCCAGGAGGCCCCGCCTCCCTCCACCATCGCCGTTTTGCCGTTCATGCGGGAGGTTCAGCGCCCGCCGGTGTGAACACGTCACCCGTTGGGGGAGTGGGGGTGGGGGAGGGGGGGTAGGGTTAGGGGAGGGGGCAGGCCTCGGGGGAGTGACGCTGGGGGCGGACGGCCGTGACAGACCAGTGACCTCGGCTTTGTGACGTCGCGGAGCCCGTCTGGTCGCAGCGGAATACATTTCACCTTCTGTTTTCTAGATGAAGATCTATAGCATCGGGGCTAATAGAGTGCCTGGCCTGAGCTAGGCTATCTGAGCATATGCACTCTCCCATTCGAACAACCGCCAAACACAAAGGCTCATCTGTAGGAATCATTTGAATATAACGTATGTTATCCCCCCACCCTATTCTTTTCTCTTTTCTTTTTTTCGGCGGACAGGACAGGACAAACCAGACTTTTTGTTTGAGGCAGGTATAAACAAATAGCTCGCCTAGCTGTGTGAAGAGCCCTGAGTCTGCCTGAGCACAGCCTGACCACATTCAGGAGGTCAAGCAGAGGTTAGAGCAGGGATGGGTGCTCACAGCTAGCTAGCATTCTTTCCCCGGCTAGTTGTCAGGTGCCGGTGCTTTGTGTTCAGACTCTCTCTATCCTCTCCCGACGTATTCCTCCCTCCCACCTAACCTCTCTCTCTCTCTCTCTCTCTCTCTCTCTCTCTCTCTCTCTCTCTCTCTCTCTCTCTCTTCTCTCTCTCCGGCAGTACTAGAGGTTTTCCTTTGGAGTGCTTCTTAATCGCCTGCGGTCGGTGGAAATGTAAAAATTGCCACATAGCTTAGGCTTGCTAATTTGTGTAGCATCTCTGCTAAAGCTCTCGTGTGGTTTGAGCAACCCAGGCGAGGTGTGTGTGTGTGTGTGTGTGGTGGTGGTGGTGGCGGTGGGGGGGTGTGGCGTGCTGGGAGCAGGGTGGTGGTGGGGGAGCTGTAGGCCCCTTTTGTTGTGTGCTGCTGGGCGTGAGCCAGCCAGGTGTTCTCTCGTGTCGGGTCCTGCCCCGGCGAGGAACTGCAGGCCGCGAGGCAGGGTGAGCCGAGCCCTCAGCGCTACACCTAGCGTTAGCATTAGCGCTAGCATTAGCGTTAGCTCGCCGCCGTCTGCCAGGGGCTAATCATGGGGTGCGCAGGCCAGAAGAGAGGCTCCAGGCTGGGGGACAGGAAGCCCCCCCCCCCCTCCCTGTACGGTGGTGGTGGTGGTGGTTCTCCTGTCCTGTGTTCATTAGCAGTCATCTGCAGCTCTGGCTCTCATCCTCTCCCAGCAGTAAGGCCAGTGTGTAGGTGACACAGGCTGTGTTTATACTGGAGAGGATGGGGGTGGGGGGGCGGGCGGGGGGGGGCACAGACACCAGTCTCATCATTTCCTTCCGTTCTTTAAGTTATTTTTTTCATGAATCACCATTGTCATAACAACGGAGCGGACGGAGGAGGAAGTGTGAAGCTGGGTGAAAAGAGAGCCATACACAAAGGCATTGTTCCAGCGCTAACACGCCAGGTCGCACCATCTAGATCTGCCGAAGCGGTAAAAAAGCAAAAGTGTAAGCACGAGGTCGAGATTTCCCCTGGTGGTGCGCGGTGTAAATGTGGTCTGACTGACTGGGCTAATTCTCTGCCAAATCCCTCTGCTATCTGTGCTCCCTGCTTCTCTCCAGAAGTCAGGGCACATTAGACAAGTCTGGTGTGTTCTGACCCTGGTCAGCACAAAACACACATTTCTCACACTCTGCAGACCCCTGGCTTCCTCAGAACAATCCGGTGTGTGCGCCTGTGTGCGTGTGTGTGTGTGTGTGTGTGTGTGTGTGTGTGTGAGTGTCTGTGTGTATGCGTGCGTGCGTGTGTATTCTCCCTTTCTTCTTCAGAGTAGCATTCTGATTTTATTCATCACATGTACAATACTCGGTACAATGTAATAGTGAAGTGTTACTGCCGGTTTGTTGAAGGCGTCATGTAAAGGCTGTCACCTGTTCTCCCCCCCTCCCTCCATCTATAACCCCCGCAGGTCTGTGGCGGCGCGTTGGGGATTGTTCCTTCTCACCTCGCCCTACTGCGCGGGTCTTCAACAGGAAGCCTGGCTGCACGAGTTTCACAATCCCTCTAGAAACAGGAACTGAGCGTCTGCACACCGCAGTCATGCCATTCGGGCCTCGCGGGCGCCCGTTTGGAGCGAGAGGGAGGCGGGAGTGGTGACAGTGGGGGGGTGTGGGGGGTTACCCCGACACGAGTGGCCCCCTGGGACCCCCCCTTGAGGGGCAGAGGTTTGGCGAGCGTCTGTTCCGGGCACTGCTCGCGTCGGGCGGCGCTTAGCTCGTTTTTGCCCCCGCGAGGGCATTTATATGCAAATGCTAAACAACCAATCGGGGCGGCTAATTACAGCGGGGCCATTGTGCGGGCGCTGGGAGGGGAGCGGGGAGTTCCTTGACGCCAGCTCCCGGACTTCCCCCGGTTTTGTTTACTCATTGTCTTTTCCTTATTGCCCCGTCATCGACACTCCCTCTTTGTGTAGCCGTGCTGTTTGCCGGCATGCTGGCCCCTCCCCACGCGCTGGCCCGGGAGTTAATGAACTAGATTAAAGGAGGCCGTTGTCCGGCCTTGGTGACTTCCTCCTGGCTCATCCGAAGGCCCCCCACCCCGGTATCGGTCCCCGGCTCTGCCTTCCTCCCCTGCCCAGCCCCCGGGGTCCCGGTCCCTCAGCCCGGCCCCGTACAGCCAGGGGAGCAACACCAGTCCAAGCGTTCTCCCTCCTCCTGCAACCAATGCTCTGCTAATTACTCCGCGTGTTAAAAATGCATTTAGGTCAGGCTCTTAATGCCATGCAAATTTATGAGCAAGACGAGAGCAAATATATAACTTGTGGAGCCGCTGACAAGTCATTGGCTGGGGACGGCAGTGCACCTATTTTAACTGACAAATGCGAGGGCGTTACGTTGTGCCCCCCGGGCGCCGCCTCCCCTCCCTGCTCCCTCTGTTGTCAGGGGCTGGCAGACATGGACGGTAGGGGGGCTGTGATACCTCTCGGCCAGCAGGGGCTTCCACCAGAGTCCCAGGCTCTGTTCGGGCCTACTCACAGTGCTCAGGCACAAAGCTAGTTGTGCTCTTTGTGGCTATATTACAAGTAAACTACTATTACTATTCCTATCCGCCCAAGTCTGTTTTCTTCTTCATATATAGTACAATAGATTTTTCTACAATTATTTCACAGTGCTGTTAGCTTGTGCTAGCTGGTTAGCTTGTGCTAGCCCGTTAGCTTGTGCTAGCCACGCTGTGCTCACTTCCTCCTCCCCTGTCTGTAGCCCTGCACTCAGATAAGAGAGGCGAGGAGGCGGTGTGGTTCAGGACAGGGTCTTTGAAGCTGTCGGCCTGGCCTCACTGAGGGAGGGGGCCGTGCCGTCAGACCCCGTCCCCCCCCCCGCAGTAAAGAGGATGGACGGCCGGGGGAAGGCCGGGGAAGGGGGGGGGGGGGGTCACGGCCAGAGCAGGCCAGGCCAGAGCAGGGCAGAGCAGGGTTGGAGTCAGCAGCAGCAGCACCACCTCCGGACTCCCCCGCCCCCAGACCCCCAG
>NC_140237.1:23908493-23910993 GCF_949987555.1 Borostomias antarcticus
CTCTCTCGCACGCCGCCAGACAGACAGACAGACAGGCCTCGGAGAGCCTTGGAGAGCAGAGAGGATGGCTCTCTGAGAAACGAGAGAAAAGGGAAGAACATAACCCCCCCCCCCCCGCGCCTCCATCCTCCACACCTCAGCTACAGAGGGCCCCACTCGCCGCGTCTAAATGTATTTTATGTTTATTAAGTTGAAATGAGACGTTAATTCCGTGCCAGAGGAAAAAAAGTTCGGCCCGAGCAGCATCTTAGGACACCCCACCGTTAAGGGACAGCTGTCCAAACAAAGCCAGGGGGAGGGGGGGGGGAGAAGAAGAATAACACATTATATAAACGTTTGACAACAGTTGCTCTGTAATCTGGTATTGCTTCCACAAGCAAAGGAGAGGCCCAGTCCGGGGCCAGAGTGAACTTGGATACTGTTGTGTCGGGAGGGAGCCCAGGGCTTCCCGAGGTGCGCCTGAGATGTGAGGGCCTCGCAGACGCGTCCTTAATCCAGGAGGCTCGCCCCCACCCCAACCCCCCCCCCCCCCCCCCCCCCCGCCCCCCACCCTTAATCGCTTTTGATGTGCCTGTGAACAGCCAGCAAGTTCAGAATTCCTACCCCTGCCCTGGCCAAGCCAAGTTCAGTTCAGAGGGCAGAGCCAAGGAGGGAGGGAGGGAGGGAGGGAGGGAGGGAGGGAGGGGAGGGGGTGAGTGAAGAGGGGAGGGGGGGGTGGGTGGTGTATGTGGCTTCAGCTTACACTAATTGGCTGCCGGGCTTGTCTATACCGCCTGGGGCAAGAGAAGTCACCCCCCCCCCCCACACCTCCCCCTCCCCTTCCCCATGTCTTACAGTCTTAAAACTCAGACCAGGACAGGACCCCCCCCCCACCAACCACCCCCACCCCCCCCACACACACACACACACATGTCCTCCAAGTGTCCCGTCTCCACTGTGCTTGCCCCCTCCCCCACTCCTCTGTCTCTTGTCATAGGTGGGCAATGGTGTGCATTTCTGTGTGTGGGAGTCCGGGTGTCCGGTGTGTGTGTGTGTGTGTGTATGTAAACAGTTGGCAGGTTCTAAAGGGGAATTCCAGTGAACGGGAGATGCAGAACAGAGCAGGGTCTGTCTCGCGGGCCTGTCGTGGGTGGCATCCTCACATTCCGCTCCTGTGTGTGAACCCGGTTCTTTCTCTCTCTCTCTCTCTCAGCGGTCTCTCCTGCCCCAGCCCCGGGGCAGCGGGGGCCCCGGACCCCCGCCTCCCTAGGCAGAAGGCAGCTGGCCGCTCCGGAGGTGTGTGAGAGGGGCGAGGGGCCACTGTCCCGGCCAGGCTGGCAGGATTTGGCTGAGCTTGGTCAGCCCTGTGCAACCAGGCGGTTTTCCAAAAGATGGAGGGAGAGAGGAACGGAGGGAATATGTATATATATATATATATATATATATATATATACTGTATATATAGTATATACCTGTATATACACAAACACACACACGCACAAACACACACACAGATGTCACCCGCCTTGGTGTTGGCAGTGGTGGACGGGGTCTGACATGCAGACGTGCCAGAACAGCGTAACTTGTGGCATATGAGCAGCGCGTGGCCTTTTTTCAGAGTGCCGGAGCAGTGTGTGTGTGTGTGTGTGTGTGTGTGTGTGTGTGTGTGTGTGTGTGTGTGTGTGCGTGCGTGTGTGTGTGAGCACTGTGTGTGTGTGTCTGTGTGAGCAGTGTGTGTGTGTGTGTGTGTGTGTGTGTACTGTATGTCTGTGTGTGTGTCTGTGTGAGCAGTGTGTGTGTGTGTGTGTGTGTGTGTGTGTGTGTGAGCAGTGTATGTGAGCATGTCTGTATGTGTGTGTGTGTGTGTGTGTGTGCGTGTGTGTGTGTGTGTGTGTGTGTGTGTGTGTGAGAGAGCAGTGTGTGAGCATGTCTGTGTGTGTGCGTGTCTGTGTGTGTGTGTGTGTGTGAGTGTGTGTGTGTGTGTGTGTGTGTGTGTGTGTGTGTGTGTGTGTGTGTGTGTGTGTGTGTGAGTGTGTGTGTGTGTGTGTGTGTGTGTGTGTGTGAGTGTGTGTGTGTGTGTGAGTGGTTCAGGTGTGGTTACTGTTGGCAGCTCAGCTTTAGGCCCGCGGCAATAAACAGAGGAGCAGGCAGGAGGCCAGATGCAACTCCACAAACTTTTAACCTCTCTTTCAACTAATCCCTCCCCACACCAGAAACACTCTCATTCTTCCTCTGCTCTCCTTCTCCCTCCCTCTCTCTCTCCTTCTCTCTCTCTCTCTCTCTCTCCTAGGTCCCTGTTCTTCATTCCTCCTCCTACTCCCTCCCTCCCTTCTCTCTCTCTCTCTCTTTCACTCTTCCAACCCCCCTCTCCTTTTAAGTGAAGTCAGTGTGCTGACCTTTAAATAAGGGCTGGAACACTACAGCTGTTACCAACTTCAAACGGCCGCTGGTCCACAGTGGAGCCTGTAAGAGGCTGAGGGTGTGTGTGTGTGTGTGTGTGGGGGGGGGGATAATGTGCCTA
>NC_140237.1:23915237-23927737 GCF_949987555.1 Borostomias antarcticus
GAAGCAATGAGAGTCCACAGATAGCATTCCTTAATTAGCTTAAGCTGCCTGCAGTAACCAGATCCAGTGCATTAATGACAACACAGCCCCTGTGAAAAGCCTCATTGTTCTCCAGATAATTGTCCTTTTAGTTAAGGCGGTGAGGGAGCTGGCTGGGACTGTGGACAGCCGAGGCGAGGAGGCGACAGAGGAGGAGGAGGAGGAGGAGGAGGGCCTGGGAGAGGACCGCCGGCGACCGGTACTGGCCGGGCGCCCGCCGTGAAAAGCCCACTTGTGCCCTCTGCCGAAACCCCTCTTGGCGTGCAGCGGAATTAGCCTTCCCTGGGGCGGGGCGGGGGCGGCGGGGGCTGTTAATTATATACCCTGAATCTTAATGAATGAAGAGGGATCAATAAGAGAAGGCAGATGTATGCAAACAGCATGCTGATTAACCCCGCCTAATGATGGTCGTGTCGTCGGCTGGGGAGAGGGGGGAGGGAGGGGGGGGGTGAGGAGAGAGGGGTGAGGGAGGAGAGAGGGGAGAGGAGCCAAGCCGGCAGCTTGTATGTCTCGCCGGAAAGCAGAGAGCCAGAGGGGAACGCCACCATTTTAAGATTTGGAAGAAGAAAAAAAAAAAGATTTTAACAGCTCAGTTCCTTGTTTAATTATCATTGTGTCTCTAAGGTAGCAGACGAGAGAGGTGATTGGCCTATGAACTGTTGGGTTTCATTAGCTAGAGAGGTTTTGTTCCAGATCTTATCACCCTGTCGGTTAGGGTTTCTCTGTCAGTCTGGGGAGACCTGGTCTACTGTGACTGCCGGGAGAGACAGTAGGAGGGCGTGTGGAAGATGGGGTCGACTCTGCTGGGGGGCGGGGGGGGGGGGAGGGGCGGGGCAGAGACAGGGAAGGGAGGGAGTGGGGGAGGGAGGGGGTCGGCTTCACCTGTTTGGACCTCTGCCTGCACCCTGAGCTCCCCATTGTACATCCAGCCAGCCGGAGCTGTGAGAAACTCTATACCCACCTTTAAGCAGAGAGGGAGGGCAGCCAAGAATTAACTGCTGCTTCATCCTGGCAGTCTCCGAGGATGCTGTCTGCATCCATTCATGGCGAGAGGGGAGGAGGGAGGGAGGAAGGGACGGAGGGAGGGAGAGAGAGAGAAACAGTGCAGCTGATGTGTCCCTCAAAATCTCCAGAAAGGAGCGGGGAAGCAGGTGGGATTAACTGGAGGAGGAGTGTGTGTATCCTGTGTGTTTGTGCGTGTGTGTGTGTGTGTGTGTGTGTGTGTGTGTGCAGGTTTGCCAGGAATAAAGACAGTGCCTGAGCTACAATAGATAAAACACACGTCTGCACTTCCTCTAAGAAGACCGCTGGCTGGCGTTTGGCGAGAGGTGTCCGATTACCGGACATTTCAGATTTGAACATGGCTCTCTCTCTCCTCTCTCTTTCTCTCCCTACCCCCCCTCCCTCCCTCCCTCCCTCCCTCCCTCCCCTCCATCCCTCCCTCCCTCCGTTCTCCTGGTTTATGTGAAACTCTTCTTGTATTCAACGGTATTTCAGCCTGTTTTTGTCCTCTCGCCTTTGAGGATGCCTGGATAAAAAAGCCCCACAGCGAGGCTGGTGGCGAGCCAACAACAGCCTGCTCTAGCCATGGAGACTACATCATCAGATATTTGTCAGCGTGGAGGGAGGGGGTGAGGGGAGGGGAGGAGAGGAGAGGAGAGGAGAGGGGAGGAGAGGGAGCAGGGAACAGTGTGATGTACTGGGAAGAGCAAAAAAGGCCCCAGATTTGCGACCGGATGGCGGTTCCCTGAGAGGAAGGTCGCCCGTGCCTGCCGGCGTTAGAGTAATGAAACGGCGGCGTCCACGCCTCCGCGTACGCCGTGCCCGACGCGCGTCTTCGCGGCCGAGTGTCCGAGCAGGCCCCCGGGTTCGATTACGCCCCGCCCGCCCCGCGTAACCCTAGCCCGGCTCACCTCCAGGGGTCAGGACAGTCGAAGGGGAGGCCAGGGGAACAGGTGGTGACCCCGCGCGGCCGGGGGAGTATATTATTGACCGGGGCGCCGTGGCCGGATTGATTGCTTTATTGAATTGCCATGAACCTCAGTGGCCGGAGACCTCTGGTTGACCCCGGCCCGGACCCCGATTCGCCCTGACCCTCACCTTAAGCTAAAGAGTTATGTGGCTTTGACCTGCTGTCCGCTGGGGAGGGGGGCTTGACCTGGCCTGCCGCTGGCCTGAGCCTGAGTGCGGAGCTAATGTGAGCCCCCCCCCCCACCCCCCCACACTCCCCCCACGGTGTCAGGCAGGGTAATTTAGAGGCTGGGGGCAGGCCGGAGTCCTCCTGTCTCTGGACTGACCATGTGTCCTGACTCCAAACCCCTCCCCTGACCCGACGGCGTTCATCATGTCAGCCGCAGACGGCCGGAACGGGGACAAAATGCTAATTAATCTTCACCGAATTACACCAAAATGGAGGAAAATCAATACATCACCATCACATGTCCTCACCTCAGGCTAATGTTAAGGAGCAGGTCTCTGGCTGAAGGGGATTGATGGTTCTTATATAACCAAGCAGTGCTAAAAAGAACATTTATCATGAAACTACTCTGAAATGTGGACTAAAAGAGCTGATGCTCTGTAGCTGGAGAGAGGAGAGAGGAGAGGAGAGGAAAGGAGAGGAGAGAAGGAGAGAGGAGAGGAAAGGAGAGGAAAGGAGAGTTTGGTCTTCCATACCGGTCTCTGCTGGCTCTAGGCAGATGTGCTGGGGTTTTATTGGCTGGGGGCCTCCGTGCTTGACCCCTCACCCCTGTTCTACTAGGTAAGAGGAGGCAGCACGATGGGGGGGGGGGCGGCTCTGCTCTAGCAGGCACTGATATCACCGCCCCCCCCCCCCCCCAACTCGCCCCACTTTCGTCCCTGACAGTGCAGGAGAGGCAGACAGACAGGCAGGTTTTTCCTGCGCTCTACATACTTTCAGCTGTCACTCTCTGCTCCCCATCAAGAGGCCCCAGACGAGCGCCAGAGAGCATGAAACACGCACCCAACACGCTGGGTAAACAGTTGTTTCTACTACGCCTCTCTCTCTCTCTCTCTCACTCTCTCTCACTCTCTCTCTCACTCTCTCTCTCCCTCTCTCTCTTTCTCACTCTCTCTCTCTCTCTCTCTCTCTCTCTCTCTCCGCTCCCCGCCCCCCTCTCCTTCGTTCGTTACCTTGGTTATATTTGTTGCTTTCTTCGGTGGCAGCTTCCCAAGGTTTCCGACCAAGGATGAAGGGGGAGATGCAGGATGCTGAGATGTTTGAATAACCGGGTGCTATTTTTAACGATCTGAGAAGAAACATCATCATCCCGGCTTCTCTCGCCGTGCTTCGACGCCGACATCCCCGCTTTGCCATGCAGATTTACCCCCCTCCACACACACACCCCCATCGGTGCGTTTGGCTGTTGTTCTCCTCCCGGTGAAGGGTAGGGAGTGTTGGGGGGTGGGGCGGGGGTGGAGGGTTGATGTGTAGTGCTATTGCGTGTTTGATGTGGAGCCCTCAGCCCCGTTCAAAGACATGTTTTGAAGGCCGTCCCCTCCCTCAAGCGGAGCAGGAACCTCCCCGAGAAACGAGGCCCCCGACTCGAGGAACCCGCTCCCGTTTTCGCCGCGCGCCGATGATCGAGCTCCCGACAGGCGTTGTCGCACCTCCCTGCCCCCAACCCCGCCAACGCTGCATCCTCCCCACCCTCCACCCCCCCGCCAACGCGCTCGGGTTGCCACGGAGAAATGAGCACATCACCACCATCCACAATTAGCCTTGATCAGTTTCATTGGGGTCTATATTTAGACCTCAGGCCTATTAGCCGGTGTGTCTTTACATCATTAGAGGTATTTCCATATCACAGAGCTGCCTGTTCTCCTGCCGGAACCACACTGAGAGAGATGGGAAGAGGTGGGAGGTAGGAGATAGGATATAAGAGGTTAGGAAATAGGAGAGAGGAGAGAGGAGGTGGCGTGTTTTATAGGAGCTTCCCACATACCTGCCCAGAGAGGGGAAGCCCCCCCCCCCCACCCCTCCCAACGCCTCTGCAGGCGCTGCAGTTAATTACCAGTAATCATATGCTGACGGCAGGACAAACAGGTGTTTCCCTCAGCCTCCTGGCTCCACTGCCCCGCCCCCTGCTCCCGGCTCCGCCCACGCCCCCCCCCACACACACACTCTCTCTGTCTCTCTCTCTCTCTCTCTGTCTCTGTCTCTCTCTCTGTCTCTCTCTCTCTCTCTCTGAGCAGAAAAACAACAGTCTCCATAGAATAAATGTTAAACAAACACGCTGTAGACATTAAGCAGGTCTCGGGTTAAGAGGCAAGCATTTCTGATGTCTCGGCAGAAAGTGCACCCCCACCGCCCCCCACACTCTCTCTCTCTCTCTCCCTCTCTCTCTGTCCCAATTAACACTCAGGGCCCATTACATTGATTGGGAGTGGTGTAGTATTGGCTCGGTGGGCCATGGGCACATTGATCACGTTGACCTACCATGTGAACCATGAGGGATGGAGGAGCGGAGCTTTCCTGTTCTCTCCACAAACTGAGACCAGAGATGATGTTGCTGGTGGGCTGTCCAGTGTGTGTGTGTGTGTGTGTGTGTGTGTGGACTGGGCGTGGCATCAGGCCCCGGCATCGGGGAGCTGGGTCACTTTGATGTGGTCGCGAGGGAGGGGCTAATCGGGGCGGGCACACGCTGCTCCCCTCCTCGGCCCTACGGGGGTCTGGACTGTGGCGCTACGCTTTGTCCTCTCCACGTGTGGCTCCCGCCCCCCCCCCCCCCCCCCCCCCCCCCCCAAGCCCCCGGACCCCCCGTAGGCAGTCAGAGGGCAAACCGCTACCCCCGCCCCGCTAAAGATGCACCTGGCATCGTAGAGTCTACTCCAATTAGAACGCCCCAATTACTGGTCCAGCGCCAATTACTCACCCTCTCATCTTACACTGCCCCCCCCCCCCCCCACCCCACCCCCCCTCTACACTGAACTATAGGGCATCTGTCAGGGATTGGGCTGAGCGTCCTAACATGGGGGTGGGGGTGGGGGGCAGATAGGGGAGGGTATCTTAACCAGCAGCGCAGGAGCAAGAATGTGGCCTGTTCTCCTGAATGGTCCCGTTAGGGGTAATAGTTCAGATCTGGACGCCTGAAACAGAACATCAGTCAGCCCGCGGCTGGCCTAGCGCGCCCCGACACACACGCACGCCACCGACGCACACACACGCCACCGACTCACACACACGCCACTGACTCACACACACGCACACACAGTATGTCAGAGGGGGGAAAAAAAGGCGCTGTTGTAATTTAACCTGCCAAAAGCTGTTATTTGTTGTGGTACTCCGTTCGAACTTTCAGGGCAAGCCGGTTGGCCCGGCTCTAATTCTCACCTTTCTGCCGACACGTATACGCGCGCGCGTGTGTGTGTGTGTGTGTGTGTGTGTGTGTGTGTAGTCATCTAAGCACGTGTTTGTGTGTGTGTGTGTGTGTATGCGGTACGTTTTGTACCCATGCTACTCCAAACCTCCGTGTCCCAATTCTGGCTGGCGCGCGCGTTTCGTCTCTTTGTCCATGCCCGCGACCCTGGCTGGCACGCCCCGGCTGGGTGGAGACTAGCTCCACAGAGGGATTTCATTCACAATAAAGGCACTATATCTGGCTGCTTTCCCTGGTCCTACACACACACATACACAGACACACGCGCACACACCCTGAATGAGTAGAAGCCTGGCAGCTGCGCTCAGTGTGTGTGTGTGTGTAACATATTCCCAGTGTGCGGGCCTGGGGTTCAGATTGAACGTCCTCTGGTTGTGATCTGTCAGACTGCTTATAGTTTCCTCTCATATTCAGATGGAGCTCTCCCCAGGGCCGGGCCCGTGTTTGTCTGGTTAGCTGGCACGCTCTCGCAATGTCAAAACAATGACATCATTAATGAAACGCGTCGTTGAACGTGCGACTTTCGGGGTCCGCTATTGGGCAGTGCCGAATTCAGCCTCTCTCCAGCCACAGAGAGAGAGAGAGAGAGAGAGAGAGATGAAACTATAGTGTACTGAGAGAGAGAGAGAGAGAGAGAGAGAGAGGGAGAGAGAGAGAGAGAAAGATGAAACTACAGTATACTGAGAGACAGAGAGAGAGAGAGACAGACAGAGAGAGAGAGAGACATACAGACAGAGAGAAAGAGACAGAGAGAGACAGAGAGAGAGAGAGTTGTGCTGAACTCTCCTGTGCGTTTTCAACCCTACAGCTTGTATACTGTCTGGCCTGCAGCTTGTATACTGTCTGGCCTGCTGTTTGTACTGTAATTGACCGCTGTGGCGTTATCGCTGCTCCCATCCTGCCCTTCTACTCGTGGCGTCTCTCTGGTGCCTTGCCACTGATACATTTATGTACTGTAGTGTGTGTGTGTGTGCGCGTGTGTGTCCTTGCGTGCGCCTGTGTACACAAGAGATGGGTAAACATTGCAGACACACTCGTTTGCGTTCCCTGTCCACACAATGAGGAAGGACAGCCAAACCAGTCGGCTACCAGAGGGCTTTTCTTAGTAACAGCCACCGGTCCCGTGGCGTTCCACCGGCCAGAGGATCAGAATTCCAAGGTGCGTTTTTAGACACTTAGGCTCCGCCCCCTGTCCCCTGTCGCCGCCGGCCCCGGCGCTCACGTCAGCGGGGCTCGCGATGATGGACAGCTGTTTACCTGATTCCGTGGAACGGGGCCAAGCCTGCTTCCCTGTAGCTTAGCTCACCTCTGCCAAACATAACTGTTGTGTGTGTGCGCGCGCGTGTGTGTGTGTGTGTGCGTGTGTGTGTGGGGGCGGGATCGGATTCTGTCTCCGCTCCTACTGTAGTCTGGCGGTTGGTTGGCTGGCTGGCTGGCATACCCTCGAGCTGTGCTCCTCCCTCTCCCCACACCGGCCTGCAGACAAGTCCCCGAGACCCCCAGGGCCCTGGAGTGTGTGTGTGTGTGTGTGTGCGTGTGTGTGCGTGTGTGTGCGTGTCAGTAATCCTTCAAGTCTCTCCCCATGCGCCCTCTCCCTGAGAGACCCATCTTTCACTGGCTTGGAGCCCCTGATCCTGTAGCTAATTACCCAGCAATGTAAATTACAGTAGGGCCCGGACTAAGCCCTGGCCTCTGCCATCCCTCTGCCTCCTCTCCTCTCTCTCTCTCTCCCCTCTCCTCTCTCTCTCTCTCCCCTCTCCTCTCTCTCTCTCTCTCTCTCCTCTCTCTCTCTCTCTCTCTCCACTAGCCCCCCGAACCCCCCCCCCCCCCGCTGCTCCCAGCTAAACAGAACAAGCCACATCTTAGCGTACACCCCTGTCTGTGGGAGCCGGGAAATAAATCCCTAACAGATGATATTTTCTTTAGCCCCTCCCCTCCCCTCCATGTGTTACCCCCTGCACCGTATGTGAGGCTCGGGAAAAACATCTTTGGTTAATATTTAACTGCCTGGTCTCGGGGTGGGAGGGGCCTAGTGGGGGAACACTGCGGCACAGGCTAGTCACACACACACACACGCACGCGCGTACACGCACACGCACGCAGTGGGTCACTGAAGATGTGTGCCTGTCCGCTGAGGAATGTGTGGGTTCCCCTTTCAGCCTCTGACCTTCAGACCCCAGGCTCACACGTGACTGAGATTCCTCTCCCAGTACAGCCTACACACACACACACACACACACACTTTTTTTATCTTCCCTGTCTGAAATAGAACGCAGTCGTTGAGTCCTGTGCCCGCCGTCCCCCACCAATGAGATAAGACCCTGGGGGGAAACGGCCGACGCCCTCTCCCCTCCCCAAAGATGGAGGCCGGGCGCTGGTGGCTATAGCTCCGCACCGCTGCGGCTTCCGGCGACGCTCACCCGTTCCCCTCCTCCTCTCTCTCTCTCTCTCTCTCTCTCTCTCTCTCTCTCTCTCTCCCGGGCCACGGCCTGCTTAGCTCGACAGGGGCCAGGGGCTCAGGGGGGGCCCCCTCACCCGCCCCCCCCCTCCCCCAGCTGGGCCCCAGATGTGGCAGGCATGTCATGCGGCGCTGGGCGGAGAGAAGATAAGAGGAGGCGAGGGTCGGGGCGCCGCCCCCCCCCCCCCGCTCCCCTGGGTTTCCCTGGGCCTTGGTCTACTCCGCTCTGCTCCGCTCTACTCCGCTCTGCTCTGCGGCAGCTCAACTAGATGTTGCGGTCGGTGCGATCTGAACTCTTGACAGGGCCGTGTCATGCTTAATGCCTCACTTCCCAAATAGGGCTCGGTAGAGAGCTGATTTATATCTACCAGGTGCTGCCGCTGGCTCGCAGGCGGCTGGGAGGCAGGGCCCCGGGATGAGACAGGGAGGAGGAGGAGGAGGAGGAGGAGGAGGAGGAGGAGGAGGACGACACCCGGCAGAGGACGGACGGCATGTGGCCATTTCATTAGAGTCGGGGAGCCAAGGGGAACAAGGGCTGCAGTGTGTGTGTGTGTGTGTGTGTGTGTGTGTGTGTGTGTGTGTGTGTGTGTGTGTGTGTGCGTGCGTGTGTGTGTGTGTGTGTGTGCGTGCGTGCGTGTGTGTGTGTGTGGAGTCGAGGGGCGGGAGGCTGCTTTTTCTCAAACACATGCCTATCACTGCTGGATCAGAACCACACACACCAGAGCCTGGATCAGGCCTACACACACACACACACACCAGAGCCTGGATCAGGCCTACACACACACACACACACACACCAGAGCCTGGATCAGGTCTACACACACACACACACACACACGAACACCAGAGCCTGGATCAGGCCTACACACACACACCAGAGCCTGGATCAAACACACACAGACACACACACACATACCAGACCCTGGATCAGACTCACACACACACCAGACCCTGGATCAGACCCACACACACATACCAGATACACACACACACCAGAGAGAGGAGGAGGAAGAGGGACTCACTAACACTTGCCACGCTTCTTACAATATCAGAGCGTTTTTTCTTCTGTCCCCCCTCTTCTCTTCCCATACACTCCCCCCCCCCCTCCCCCCCTCTCTCTCTCTCTCTCTCTCGCTCTCTCTCTCTCTCTCCTGCCAGAGAGACAGAGGGACTGTGAGTGTCGTTCCAGGCCATGCAGGCATCTATCTCCCAGCACAAACTGTCTGGGCTCTGGCAGCCGTCACAATGCGAGGATTGTCTGGGAGAGAGCTGACTTGCCAGCGACTTTGATCGTCTGATGTTTGCAGCTCGGTGTCGGTTTTCCTCCCTCTGCTGCCCGTCAGAGCCCTATGGTGTCTTCACTAGTCTCTCTCTCTCTCCCTCTCTCTCTCCCTCTCTCCCTCTCTCTCTCTCTCTGTCTCCCTCTCTCTCCCTCTCTCTCTCTCTCTCTCTCTCTCTCTCTCTCCCCCCCTCTCTCTCGCTGTCTCTCCCTCTCTCTCTCTCTCTCCCTCTCTGTCTCTCCCTCTCTCTCTCTCCCTCTCCCCTCCTGGCCCCTGTTGGACTCCATATCCCAGAGGGCCGTTCTCCTCAGTGCCCTGAGCCTGCCTGGCCAGCAGAGCGTCAGATAAGGCCACTCTCTTGTTTGGTGTGTGTGTGTGTGGGGGTGGGGGGGGTTGTAGATTTACAGGCCGGTCCGTCTGTCTCTACGCCGCGCGGCGGGGCCGGCGGTTCCCAAGCCCGCCGACGTGGGTCTCCCAGGAGCCTTCAGGAGCTCGGCCCGGGAACCTCCCCTCTCCTCTGGCTGCAGGAGCTTTAGTCGAGTCGGCGTATTTAGTCACGCTTTACGTCTTCACCAGATTTACCCCCCCCCCCCCTACCCCTCCCCCCCCTCTCCCCGCCCACACGGCCGACGTCGACGGATCTCCCACGCGCTTGCGGTCTCTCCTCGCTCAGCGCTCGCCCGTGAGGGCGGGAGGGGGGGACGGAAACCTCTCCGCCTTTTTGATGTGCTCCGGCGCGCTCTCCTCCACTCAACCGTGAGCGCCGAGGCGTCTTTCAGCGGCGCCCTCCAGGCCGCCTCGTTACACACTTAACAACTTGTTTTCCCTTTGTGTGTTTTGCTTCCCTCTTCCTCTGTTGACAGTTCCGTCGTGGCGGCGGCGGCGGCGTGGGCTCTGTAGGAATGCTTGTCACCTCCCAGAGTTTGCTTTGGCGTCCGTCCCTCTCTCGTTCACCGTGGGGCAGGTTCGGCTCTAGAGAGGCTGATTGCGTCGAGATATGATTCATGACTCACGCGTAAACCGGCACGCTAGAACAATGAGCGCAGCCGTCTGCAGGTAAACAGCTGCCTGGCGGCCGCCGCGCCCCGCCGACCGACGGGCTCAGTGTTTGGTTTCTGGGTGAATCTTTGACCTGGGGGGGCGCTCAAACCTGCAGGACGCTCAAATCTGGGGGGCGCTCAAACCTGGGGGGCCCTCAAACCTGGGGGGTGCTCAAACCTGGGGGGGCGCTCAAACCTGGGGGGGCGCCCAAACCTGGGGGGCGCTCAAACCTGGGGGGGCGCTCAAACCTGGGGGGCGCTCAAACCTGGGGGGGGCGCTCAAACCTGCAGGACGCTCAAACCTGCTGCCCCTTCCTAGTGGCACCTCAGAGGGCTTTAATGTAGAACACAGCAGGTATACTGTAGCTGTGTGTGTGTGTGTGTGTGTGTGTGTGTGTGTGTGTGTGTGTGTGTGTGTGTGTAACATGACAGGTATACCGTAGCTGTGTGTGTGTGTGTGTGTGTGTGTGTGTGTGTGTGTGTGTGTGTGTGTGTGTGTGTAACATGACAGGTATACCGTAGCTGTGTGTGTGTGTGTGGCTGATTCTCTGTGTGTGTGTGTGTGTGTGTGTGTGTGTGTGTGTGTGTGTTTGCGTGCGTGCGTGTGTGTGTGTGTGTGTGTGTTTGCGTGCGTGTGTGTGTGTGTGTGTGTGTGTGTGTTTGCGTGCGTGCGTGCGTGCGTGTGTGTGTGTGTGTGTGTGTGTGTGTGCGTAACATGACAGGTATACCGTGTGGAGAGAATGACAAGGATCCGGATGTGACGAATGTAATTCCAGTCGCCAGATCCCTTTGTTTGCGTTTCCAGTGTGAACAAGTCTGGTTAGCTGCATCGCTGCTGCTAAAGATACCCTGTCGCTAAGTGTGAGTGTGCGGGTGCCTAATTGGAGATGTGTTCCAGTGTTGTACCAGAATAGCCGGGCATTAGCAGCTAGTGGCATCAGTAGGACTCCCTTTAATTCCCCCTGGCAGCTCTGCCAACTCACATGCCAGAATTAGCCTTTAAAAAGCAGCGGCCTTTAGGTTTCAGACTTACTTCTTGGAGAACTGTGTTCCTCCCTCCCACTCTCCCTCCCTCTCTCCCTCCCTCCCTCTCTCTCCCTCCCTCCCTCCCTCTCTCCCTCTCCCTCCCTCCCTCTCTCTCTCTCTCTCTCTCTCTCTCTTCTATAATGTCCGGACATCCATTGTCCCTGCAGTGCAGTCCTCATTTGCTTCCTTGGTTTTAAGCACAGGACACATTATTCCTTTGCTTTATTAACGCTCCATAATTCTTTAAAGGAGCAGAGAGCAGTTCTCCCTCGAGGTTTATTGTTGAAAACGAGTGCAGTTCTTTCCCAGGATATAAGGGCTTCAACTAAGCAGAGAGGAATTCAGGCCAGGCCTCATAAAAGAAGTATTTGTGTACCAGAAAGATTTGAGCTTTTTTCCTTCCAAATCTTTGTCATTAATGACTTTAGCAAATGTGTAGTGTGGAGTGAATGGTGAGGCGGTGCGTGGTCTTCAAAGGAACCCTCTAATTATTTATCCAGGATATCCCACTCTACAATTAAAGGCAGGGTCACCACTTTTTTTTTCCTCCAAAGAAATAATTTCCACAGAATGGCTGCTCTGGGACACCCTCTAATCCCCACTCGGTGAGTGTGTGTGTGTGTGCGCGCGCTTTCTTGTGTGTGTGTGTGTGTGTATATGTGTATGTTCCCACCCTCACATGCACATGTGTGTGCATGTGTGTGAGTGCATGTGTGTGCGTATGCGCGTACGCGTGTGTGTGTGTGTGCGCGAGTCCATGCCTACGAAGCCTGTGTAGCTGTGTGTTTGGGTATGAGGCGTGGAGGGGGGGATTGTAAGGGACCGTTCCCATTCCCTGCATCCCATTCCCCGCACATTACATCACGGGGGCCGTCTGGCCCTCGGCCCCCGGCCCCCACAGCTGTCCCCCTCTTTACTCAGGTTTCCTGGACATTTTGGCCTCACATGCCATCTAAAGAGGATCTTATCACCCTGCTCAGGTTGAAACGCTTAACAAAACACTGGGCCTAACCCTCCGTCTGATGGCGGGGATACAGACCTCGCCCACGCCCCGGTCCCTTGTCCCCCCTGATATCCCCAAATACCCCTCTGGGTAAATCTAGGCTCCTGCCAGTTGTCCCATTGTCACAGCTTAACCACTTATATGCACTCTGATACTGCGCCGGCATTATGCTCAACTACACGAGAGACTGTAAGCAGTTACAGTTACAATAAAGCCCCTCGCAGAGTGTGTGTGTGTGTGTGTGTGTGTGTGTGTATC
>NC_140237.1:23932737-23942737 GCF_949987555.1 Borostomias antarcticus
TTAATTAGGGGCGAATCCCTCCCTGGGTTTCTGCCCCAGGACTATAACCCCCCCCCCCCCCCCTCCACCGTCAACGAGCGCATCCCCCTGTGCAACATCAAAGCCCCCCCCCCTCCGCACTGTATCGATAAGAAGCCTTCCTTCCCACATCTTCCTGTAACTTGCTTAGCATTTGCGGCATTGATTTTCCAATAAGCGCCCTTACCCTGCGGTGGCTGGCTAGGGGTCTGGCATGGCTCACCCAGTCACAGACCCACTGAAGGACAATGGGAGACAGGAGAGGGGGGGGGCTTCCTGGAGAGGGTGTGTGTGGGGTGTGTGTGGGGGGGGGGGGGGGGTCAGGGAGGTGGAATAACAGGGAGGGGGGGGGGGGGGGGGCTGTCTTCTTTTCAAAGAGGTCTTCCCCCCAGAGCTGGTGTGGATGGGGTAGTGTGAGAGTGTGTGTGTGAGGGGGGGGGGGGGGGGGGGGGGTTCAGGTTGATGGCGGCCCCCGGGGGTGGGGTTCTCAGCTGGGGCCGGGGCCAGAGTTAATTCCCCAGGAGGCTCTGGTGAGATCCTGGCCCTCTGGAGGCAGGGGGCAGAGGGCCTCCAGGCAGACGATTGGGCCTCGCTTCTAATCACATGGATCCTTAGCCTTTAATTCCTGCCTCGCTCGCCCGCTAAATCCCACCTAATGAAAGGGCCCATAAATTCTTTTCTTTTTTTCTTTTCTTTTTTTTAAACTTATCTCATTTTCCATCCATACCAAATGACAACCAGACCCACTGCAGGACAGGCTTCATTAGGACCTGGGCTCTCTCTCCGCAGGGCTCAGGTCTTATCTGCTTAGTTAGGGAGGGAGGAGGAAGAGGAGGAGGAGGAGAGAGACTGGCTTTTATATCCCTGTAATGTCAGAGGAGAGAGAGGAGGGCACCTAGCCAGACGCGCCCCCCCCCCCTCGCTGTGATTGTGAGTTAGACTAGGGCGACCGCCCACCGCACGCACTCTGGTGAGCACCTCTGACAGCCAGCCAGGCCCTAGCTCCTCCTGACCCCCCCCCCCACACACACACACACACACACACACTGCTCAGGAATCCTGTCCTTTCTTCTGTCTTGTTATCTCCTCTGGTGAGCTAAGGCTTGTTTTGGCTGCATGTAGGCCTGCTTGTCCCCCCCCCCTCTCCCTGCCCCCAGCACAATACAACACAGCGATGAGGTGTGTGTGTGTGTCTGTTTCCTTGTAGCGAGAGCAGACGCCAACATGCAAAGGAGCAAGTCCCCGAGTCATTTGCATTCGTACACCACAGTATGTAACCTTGGGTGTTAGCTACCGGCGCAGCGCAGCACTAGACCTTCCCATCAGCCTCTTGATTGGTGGTTATTAACGGAGACGCTGCCTGCTCCAGCCACTTCCTGTTCCCCCGCCCCCCCCTCCTCCCCTGTCTCGTCCTGTGTTCGGAGCCTCCCTGAGATTAAAGCCCTTCCTGCTCCGAACAGGTGTCGCCAGGGCGGGCAGACCTCCGAGAGACAAACAGCCTCCTATCGGACGAGAGCATCGGAGACTTGGTGACTCCAGACAATCCGGCCGCACATCAGTAACCACCACAGGTTATTGGATTAGTACCATCTCGTTTTTTTTTTTAAAGAGCAATCCTGTGTTGTGTAAGCAGTGGACACGCTTAGCTAGGCCCGCCCTCTGCGTCGCTCGCCATTGGTCGTCCTACCCCGCCTGGCCGCCTCTGATTGGTTTAAGTGTGCTACTGTACACAACAGATATATAGACACCTACAGCCGATAGGACAGCTGGCTGCATACGAGACTTTTGTGGCCGTATCGTGTGTGCGTGTGTGTGTGCGTGCCTGTGTGTGTGTGTGTGAGTGAGTGAGTGAGTGTGTGTGTGTGTGTGTGTGTGTGTGTGTGTGTGTGTGTCTGTGAGTATGATTGTTCGTGTGTGTGTGTGTCTGTGAGTGTGATTGTATGTGCGTGTGTGTGTGTGTGTGTGTGTGTGTGTGTGTGTGGGCCCAATGTTCAGACCTGGTCAGGGCAGGCTGTGGAATCCGGGGGAGGGGCTGCCCGGCCAGATTAGAGGATAACACGTTGAGCGTCTCCGTGTTCAGACAGGAGACTTTCAGTCAGTTTTACAGTCGCCCGCTCTCCTCTGCTCATTAGACACATCCGCCTTTCAATGGTTTTCTGTCCATCGCGCGGCCTAGTTTATCCAGGTGTCATTTGTTTAAAGAATTCCACTCTTTGTCTGTTTGACACGTGGCACGGAATTATTCTCTTTTTTCCCCCCGCATGTGTGTGTTTTCATTTCCCCTCCGTCAGTCCATTTGCGTGAAATGGCTGTTGAGCTCAGCCTCGTCTTATTAATGGACCAGATAATAAATACAGACCAGCATGACTAGTATCTCCTCACTCAACATGGCAGCCGGCCCTAAATCACGCCTGCTCGTGTAAAGTAATCCTGCTAATATGCACCGGCTAGCCTAATATTGCTCATTCTGTATGCAAAGCAACAGAGGGGTCAGCAGAACCTTTGTCTGTCTGGCGTACAAACAATAAAGACAGGTGGACACAAGATGTCCGTCACCTTCACTGATTAGAGTGCGATATTCGGCAACTGCTACCTACGTTCCTGACCCTTGGCCGTCTTCTTTTTTTTTTTTTGCAATTATAATATCCAAACATATAGTATTTGGATTTCTTATCAAACCAATTCTCTTGTATAAATCATTCTTGATTAGTTAAGCAGCGTCCCCATCGGGGGAGAAGACGGCCGTGATTAATAGATATGGTGGAAATGCAAAGGCGCATACTAAAAACCCCAGGCCCATTGTTTGAGCAGCATAAGTGCACATCGGACAGAGAGGGGTGGGGGGAGTTGGGGGGGGGGGGGGGGGGGGGGTTTCATCAGACATTCATGAAGAGGCAGGCAGACATTCTCAATCTCCCCTCTCCCCCGGCTAGCCCTCAGCGGTTAATACGCTCCGGGCTGGGGGGGTGCAGAGACACACTGTCTGATCACAGCTGAAATTTGCATCCCTAAGTAAATAAGTAAATAAATCAAGTGCAGACAGGGAATGTTCTAATCAGGTGGGGGGGGGGGGCGAAGCAAGCGTGGTGCCGGTGCTCATGTAATATTCAGCAGTGGCGGGTTAAAGGGCAGGCCCGAGTTATTGGCTTCAGTCCGGTCACCCCCTTTAATCAATGCTGCCTGCATCCCTCTAATAAAATTATTAGCTCAGCAGTATCTGGCACTATCATTTTATCTCCCCGGCGCTCCAGATTGCGGCCTGGGCTGTGTTGGGCTGGGCTGGGCTGGGCTGGGCTGGGCTGGGCTGGGCTGGGCTGTGTTGGGCTGGGCTGGGCTGGGCTGGGCTGGGCTGGGCTGGGCTGGACTTGACTGGACTGGACTGGACTGGACTGTGTTGGGCTGGGCTGGGCTGGGCTGGGCTGGGCTGGGCTGGGCTGGGCTGGGCTGTGTTGGGCTGGGCTGGGCTGGGCTGGGCTGGGCTGGGCTGGGCTGGGTTGGGCTGGGCTGGGCTGGGCTGGGCTGGGCTGGGCTGGGCTGGACTGGACTGGACTGGACTGGACTGGACTGTGTTGGGCTGGGCTAGGCTAGGCTAGGCTAGGCTAGGCTAGGCTGGGCTGGACTGGACTGGACTGTGTTGGGCTGGGCTAGGCTAGGCTAGGCTAGGCTAGGCTGGGCTGGACTGGACTGGACTGGACTGGACTGGACTGGACTGGGCTGGACTTGACTTGACTTGACTTGACTTGACTAGACTAGACTAGACTAGACTAGACTAGACTAGACTGGACTGGACTGGACTGGACTGGGCTGGGCTGGGCTGGACTGGACTGGGCCTCTCTCTCTCTCTCTCTCCCTGGTGCTAGCCAGGGGCAGGGCTCCAGAGCTCCAGAGCCCCAAGCCCAGCCCAGCCCAGCCCAGCCCAGCCCAGCCCAACCCAACCCAGTCCAGCCCAACCCAACCCAGCCCAGCCCAGCCCAGCCCAACCCAGCCCAGCCCAGCCCAGCCCAACCCAGCCCAGCCCAGCCCAGCCCAGTCCAGTCCAGTCCAGTCCAGTCCAGTCCAGTCCAGTCCAGTCCAGCCCAGCCCAGCCCAGCCCAACCCAACCCAGCCCAGCCCAGCCCAGCCCAGCCCAACCCAGCCCAGCCCAGCCCAGCCCAGTCCAGTCCAGTCCAGTCTAGTCAAGTCCAGCCCAGTCCAGTCCAGTCTAGTCTAGTCTAGTCTAGTCTAGTCTAGTCAAGTCAAGTCAAGTCAAGTCAAGTCAAGTCCAGCCCAGTCCAGTCCAGTCCAGTCCAGCCCAGCCTAGCCTAGCCTAGCCTAGCCTAGCCTAGCCTAGCCTAGCCCAGCCCAACACAGTCCAGTCCAGCCCAGCCCAGCCCAGCCCAGCCCAGCCCAGCCCAGCCCAGCCCAGCCCAGCCCAGCCCAGCTCCTGAAAGCTCAGCTCCTCATTTATTATTTCAGAAGCGGGAGGACGGCCTGAGTGTTTGAAACCAAGCTGACCGTGGAGGTTATTGGACGGCAGATCTAAACACAGCTGCATCTAGAACTCCCAACCCAGCTGGTGTATTTTTGGGGCTCGCAAAAAAAAAGAGGGGGAAAAAAGCTGTCTTTTTTTATTCTATTTTTTTTACTCCCTGTCATCTTCGGAAAGTGTGTGTGTGTGAGAGAGCAGTAACATTACATGTACAGTAATTACCTGCATCGCAAACAAGATTGTACTGTATGCACTCAGCTGGAGCACTGTGTGTGTGTGTGTGTTTGTGTGTGTGTGTGTGTTGAGGGGGGGGGGGGGCTAGATCTCGCTTGGTGTTGCACACAATGCATGATTTCTGTTATTTATTTTCTAGGGATGTGAAATGGCAGTGTAGTTACCAGCAGTCCCCTTCAAATCTCCTCCCAGTTATGTAAATTACTTGTGTGCTGATGGGTGGCTTCTGTCTGTCTAATTATCTCACTGTGAATCTATTTTATCCATTAAAGTTGGCCTGTTTCTCGTTTTTTCCCTGACTGGAAGTTAATTAAAAACGGATGTAGGATTTGGAGAATGTAAGATTAGGGGTGTTGTTTGGGAGGTGAAGATAAAAGATGGTAGCTTCCTGATAGGACAGGAAGATGAATCGTGGCAGGCTTATTAGTGCTCATCTCAGGTATTGTGTTTAAGTACCTAATCTAGCATAATGAGCACTCTGTCATTTTTCCAATTAGATCGCACACTTTTGTCTCTCACCCGATGCTACATACTTTAGATGTGTTCTATACATAGACACCCCTTTCATGAAGGCGCTTTTAATCTCTGCTTAGCACCCAGAGCCTTAGTGCTGGAGAATACAGCCACTTAGGATCTGAACAATGGCGCGGAATATGTTTACGAAAGGAGAAGTGCGAGTGCTCTGTGTGCCCGATCGCGCCGCCCGGGTAGATGAATACGTGTCAGGCACGTGACGCGCGTGTGTGTGTGTGTGTGTGTGTGTGCGTGTATCTTTTAACAACTGCGATCCCTCAGGTTTCTCTGTCTGCGCCCTGTGCCGTGTAAGGTTTCTAACCTCCTCTCTCCTTCTCTCTCTCCCTCTCTCTCTCCCTCTCTCTCTCCTTCTCTCTCCCTCTCTCTCTCCTTCTCTCTCCCTCTCTCTCTCTCTCTTCCCCTGTGTGTCCCGCAGGCCTGGATGCGATGAGCGCCTCGCGTGGGCATGAGCATGGACAGCTGTGAGTCTCCCGTGGTTTCTGGGACAGACGATGGGCTCGGCTCCTCCGCCACCTCCCATCAACAGCAGCAGCAGCACCCGCGCCCGCCCCCGCAGCCCTGGAACGATCACTCTAGCTCGCCGGTCCCCCCCGCCTGCAGCAGCCAACCCCCGTCCCTGGACGCACTGTCCCTCTCCGCGCCCTACCCGCACACTCAGCTCCACGGCACCGCCCACCAGGGGGTGAGAGAGACGCAGCCACAGCAGCCACAGCAGCAGCAGCAGCAGTCTGCCCGGAGCCCGCCCCTGGCCCATAGCGACAGCCCCGCCAGCGCCCGGCCCCGCCCCAGGAGGGAGGGCCCCGCGGACGACCGGGGCGACCAGCAGGGCGAGGGAGGCAGCTGCGGAGAGGAGGAAGAAGAGGAGTTGGAGGACCTGGACGAAATGGAGATCGACAGTTGCTTCCCGAGCCTCCAGCCCTTCCCCGGCGTGCCCATAGCTCCGGGGGGCGGCGGCGGCATGCCCACCCTCCTGCGCCAGCGGCCCGGAGGCGGCAGGCGCAGGGGCGCGGCCGACAGCGGGAGCGAGGAGGACGAGGAGGAGGAGGAGGAGAGCAGCGACGTGGAGAACCTGGCGGGGGAGATCGTCTACCAGCCGGACGGCTCCGCCTACATCGTGGAGAGCCTCAGCCAGCTGATCCAGAGTGGCGGCGGCGGCGTTGGCGCGGCGGCGCCCGGCGGACTGATCCCTGCCAACTCCCTTAGCGCCGGGAAGCCGGGCGAGCCCGCCGGGGCAGCCTCGGCCTCCTCCTCGGTCTACCCTCAGATCATCAACACGTTCCACATAGCCTCGTCCTTCGGGAAGTGGTTCGGCGCCGCGGACCAAGGCTTCCCCGATACCTCAGCCCTGGCGGGCCTCAGTCCCGTCCTGCACAGTTTCCGCGTCTTCGACGTGCGCCACAAGAGCAACAAGGATTACCTGAACAGCGACGGGTCGGCCAAGAAGTCCTGCGTGTCCAAAGATGTCCCCAACAACGTGGACTTCTCCAAATTCGACGGGCTGGCCCTCTACGGCAAGGGGAAGCCCATCCTGATGTGTTTCCTCTGCAAGCTGTCGTTCGGCTACCCGCGCTCGTTCGCCACGCATGCTGTCCACGATCACCGCATGACCCTGTGCGAGGACGAGCGGCGCTTGCTGGGCGACAAGTACGCGTCCGCCATCATCCAGGGCATCGGGAAGGACAAGGAGCCCCTCATCAGCTTCCTGGAACCAAAAAACAAGAGCTCGCCGGCGCCCCCGGGGCTCCTGCCCATGAACTCTGGCCAGAGCTTCTACGGCACATTCAGCGGCGTCCACCTGGAGGGCGGCGGCGTGGGCGGCGACGCCCTCCTGAACAAAGACTCTGACCTCGCCCTCCAGCAGCAGACGCCGCCACCGTTAGGCTCCTCCCCCCTCCTCGCCCTAGGGGGGCTAGTGGGCGGCGGTCTCAAAGCGCCCGCCCTCCCCTCGACCGCCCCGGGCTCGGCCAAAGACTCCAGCACCCTGCCGCCCGCGCAGGGGGGGAGAGCAGAGGGGCCCGCGGGGAACGAGGGGGCGACCGGCGGAGGCGCCGCCGGGGGGCGTGGCCTAGGCAAGGTACGCCTGGCGAGCCACGAGGGGGGCTCGGAGGAAGAGGAGGAACTGTTGTTAGAGGAGGAGGAGGAGGAGGAGGCGGTGGCCCGCGGCTGTCATGGGGGCGGAGAGGTAGGGTTCGGGGAACCGGCTGTCTCAAACCAAAGCATTTCCAAATCTCCTTTATTAATGCCTAGTAGCACTCTCCAGCCTGCTGCCTGCCCCTCTGCTGCCAGCCCCGCGCTCAACAGCAAAGCCCCGCCCATCGCCGCCACCTCCCCCTCGGTCAGGGAGGAGGGGTTGACGGCGTCCGCGGACAGCGTCGGCGTCGGGAGGAGGAGCCACGAGCTCCCGCTGAGCTTTAACTGCCAGGGAACCAACGTCCCCGTGGCGATGGCGGCAGCCGGCGGCGGCAGGGCGGCGGGGGGGAATGAGGACGAGGCCGCCGCAGGCCCCTCCTCCTCCTCGCCGGCTTCTAACGCCGCCGCCGACGAAAGTGCCAATCGAGACAGTGCCACAGCTCCAGAACCAAATGACAGCCCGGGGGAGGGCGAGGACGAGGGCGGGGCCCTCTTGCACCACCACCTCCACCACCTGCACCACCACCACCACCACCTGCTGCCCTCGCCCCACGGCCACGCCCACTCGCTCCCGGGGGGCTCCTGTGACCTGGCGGCACTGGGCGAGTGCTCCCAGAACCACGGCGGCGGCGGCGGCGGCGCCGGGGGGAGCGGCGTGGAGTGCCCCAAGTGCGACACGGTGCTGGGCTCCTCGCGCTCGCTGGGCGGCCACATGACCATGATGCACTCGCGCAACTCGTGCAAGACGCTCAAGTGTCCCAAGTGCAACTGGCACTACAAGTACCAGCAGACGCTGGAGGCCCACATGAAGGAGAAGCACCCCGACTCCGGAGGCTCGTGCGTCTACTGCAGCAGCGGTCAGACCCACCCACGCCTGGCCAGGGGGGAGAGCTACACCTGCGGGTACAAGCCCTTCCGCTGCGAGGTCAGTGATCCGGACAGTTCGGGTTGGGGGGGGGGGCGGGGATCCTCCCTCTTAAGCACCTACCTTGTATTAATGTTGCTACTCCTGCACTTTGGCTTCAGCACTAGATTATGCTCTTAGTCACTTGTTTCAGAAAGGAGATGCACTTGTGAGTTCTGGCGAGTAGTAGAACACCGACTACCTACGTTAATTGCAATTACTGTAAGTGGCTGTGGATAAAAGCGTCTGCTAAATGACTGTAATTTGATTGAATGTAAGGAGAGTAGGATACTGGCACTCTGTCACGGATGAAAATGTATCGAACTGAATGAGAATGAATGGGCGGACGACACGCGAATGTGTGTGTGATCGATATCTGGTTAAAACACGCGAATGACCCGACCCCCTTGCTTTTGACCGCCCGCAGGTGTGCAACTACTCGACCACCACCAAAGGCAACCTGAGCATCCACATGCAGTCGGACAAGCACCTGAACAACATGCAGACCCTGCAGAACGGAGGCACCATCCCCACCGGCGACCAGGTGTTCGTCCACGCCCCCGGCAGCGGCGGCGGCGGCAGCGTGGTAGCCGTCAGCTCGGCGGCCCAGCACGCGCCGCACCCGCACCCGCACACGCACCCGCACCCGCACCATCACCACCCCGCCGTCCAAGCGGCCGCCGCCGCCCACATGCCGGGGGGAGGGGGCGGGGGCGGGCCGTGCGGGGCTCCGTCACCCACCAAACCCAAGAGCAAGCCTACGTGGCGCTGCGAGGTGTGCGACTACGAGACCAACGTGGCGCGGAACCTGCGCATCCACATGACCAGCGAGAAGCACATGCACAACATGGTTCTGCTCCAGCAGAACGTGACCCAGATGCAGCACGGCCGCCTGGGCCTGGGCGCCATGCCGTCCCCCTCGGAGGCCGAGCTCTACCAGTACTACCTGACCCAGAACATGAGCCTGCCCCCGGGCCTCAAGCTGGACCCGACCGGCGCCGAGGCCCAGTTCCTGTTGAGCGGCTTCCACATGGACCCCGGCATGGCCGCCCTGGCCCCCGCGCTAGGTGAGCACCGCCCCACCCCCACCCCCCCGGTCCCCCTCCGCGGCGAATGTTGACGGCTCTGTCCACCCTCCCCCCCCCCCCCACACACACACCCCCAGAGCAGCCTCGGGTCACAGCCAAGAACACAGAGCGGCGGTTCAGAGCGAGTTCACGAGGGTGGGATCGCTCTGGCTGCTGCCAGCTGTTTATTTTTAAACATTAAACACACAGTCAGATGTGAGTAAATAGAGGAATCCGGCTTTGATTGGGGAGAGAGGGGCCCTCTGCATGGAAGCCACTTAGACATTGGCTCTTTTCATGCCTTCATTTGCTCGGATGTGTTTATGCTGTCAAGTGAAATGTATGCATGTATGGAAAGTACCTGAATTTATCTTCACATCCAACAATTTATGGTTTCGGTGGCGGTGTGCGGAGCACTAAAGCGCCAGGCCTCTTGAGAAACTGCAGACAACAGGCTCAACCCCCCCCCCCCCCCCCCCCCCCCAACCCCGCCAGCAGCACGTTACGGGTTAAAAGAGAACACTAGCCTTCAACCCCCCAACCCCCCCAACCCCCCCCCGCCCCCTCCGCCCTCTCAAATATACACACTCCTGTCCTATCCTGGCCCTCCCCGTCTCAAATATACACACTCCTATCTTTCATTTT
>NC_140237.1:23945237-23955237 GCF_949987555.1 Borostomias antarcticus
ACACACAGTACACACACACAGTACACACACAGTACACACACAGATACACACACACAGTACACATACACAGTACACACACAGTACACACACACAGTACACACACAGTACAGACACACAGTACACACACACAGTACACACACAGTACACACACACAGAAAACACACAGTACACACACACAGCTACACACATACACACACACACACAGTACACACACACAGTACAGACACACAGTACACACACAGTACACACACACAGTACACACACAGTACACACACACAGCTACACACATACACACACACACAGTACACACACCCAGATACAGACACACAGTACACACACACAGCTACACACACAGTACACACACACAGTACACACACACACACAGTACATACACACAGCTACACACACACAGTACACACACAGCACACACACACAGTACACACACAGTACACACATACAGATACACACACACAATACACACACACAGCTACACACACAGCTACACACACACAGTACACACACAGTACACACACACAGCTACACACACAGCTACACACACACAGTACACACACAGATACACACACAGTACACACACAGTACACACACAGTACACACACACAGTACACACACAGTACACACACACAGCTCCACACACACACAATACACACACACAGTACACACACAGCTAAACACACACAGCTACACACACACAATACACACACACAGTACACACACACAGCTCCACACACACAGCTCCACACACACACAATACACACACACAGTACACACACAGCTACACACACACACTACACACACACTACACACACACAGCTACACACACACAGTACACACACACAACTCCTTTGTGGTCCTGCTGGTGTCGGAGTTTTGAGTTCCCAGGATCTCGCAATAATAATGTCTGTTTACATCAACCTGTAACGTTATTTGAAAGTGAAAATATTTCCACGCCGTCCTCCCCTCCCTTTCCCTAAACACTGATACGGACGAACAAAAACTCAGTCAAAATATTTGAGGATGGATTTAACAGAGCCTGCTTACACATAAAACATGTGTCAGGCCTGCGGTCTCGGGGGGGGGGGGAAGGGGGGGGCGCTCCCTCACGACGAGGAGAGGTCATCTGGTGTGACCCTCGATGCTCCAGGGCTGGAGGGCAGGGGGGAGAGAGAGAGAGAGAGAGACAGGAGAGAGAGAGAGAGAGAGAGAGAGAGAGAGAGAGACAGGAGAGAGAGAGAGAGACACGGGAGAGAGAGAGAGAGACACGGGAGAGAGAGAGCAGAGGCAGGGAGAGGAGGGGAGGAAGATGGAACCGTAGTACAGGGGGTGGGAGAGGGGGAGACAGAGGGAGGGGTAGAGAGAGAGAGGGAGAGAGAGAGAGAGAGAGAGAGAGAGAGGGGTAGAGAAAGAGAGAGAGAGAGAGGGGTAGAGAGAGAGAGAGAGAGGGAGAGAGAGTGGAGGATCTGGCTGGAGAGAGGTGGGTCTGTGAGTGATTTCGGAGGCCTTCTCAGAGGTCTCCCCTCTCCTGGCTATAAAAACGCAGGTAATGGAGAAAAGTCTGAGAGCAGCCTGCATACTGCAGCAATAAATAAAGGAGCTGCTGGAATTAATTTAGTGTAAAGCCAGGCAGGGTCAGCCAGCGCTCTCAGTCTGGCCAGTGATAGATTAAAGATCAGCAAGCAACGGCAAAAAGTCCCCAGACACTCTTACCTCATTTTTTTTCTTCAGCCCCCCCCCCCCCCCCCCTCTTTTGAACCCCCCCCCCCCCCCTCCCCCCCCGTTCCTCAGAACGCATAGACATAGACAGGTTCTGTTGTTGGATTTGCATGTTTGTGTGTGTGTGTGTGTGTGTGTGTGTGTGTAGGTTCTGTTGTGAGATCTGTGTGTTTGTGTGTGTGTGTGTGTGTGTGTAGGTTCTGTTGTGTGACCCGTGTGTGTGTTTTGTGTGTGTGTGTTGTGTGTGTGTGTGTGTGTGTGTAGGTTCTGTTGTGTGACCCGTGTGTGTGTTTTGTGTGTGTGTGTGTGTGTTTCCCGTTTCTCTCACCATCGTTCAGACCTCGTGCTCCGTCCGTAGCGGAACAGGATGAATCTGCGAAGGTGTCCAGATCGATTCCGCTGCGATTCAGAGCGATCGAGGCACAGCACAATCCACACTGACCCTTTTTTTTTTTTTTTTTTTTATATTCCGTGAACAAGGGTGCTGGGTTTGATTTACAGTAATGTGTGCTTAGGAACTCTTTAGTTCTCTTGTAATGATAGAATAACTTTCTTTTTCTGCCCAGCTCACAGCCTCTGGAGTTGATTTAGTACTGGGCCGTGAAAGTGCACCAGTCCACACAGGGCTCTACGTGTAAATCCATACCCTGCCGGTGCGAGTTTCTACTCCGCCAGAGAAAGTCCAGGCCCCCCCCCCCCCGACCCCCCCACTCACCCCCACCCCCTTCCCATCCAGCTCAAAGGAAGGATAATCTTGATTTAATAAAATTAGGTACATAAATACACACATGCGCATAGTGCTCCGAGGGGTATTGGGACTGGAAAGCAAATCCACTCTGACTGCGGAGACAAACACGGCTCTTTGTTGAAAGTTGAACCGTACACCTTGCGCTTTTTTTCCCATGGACGCTCTCCGCTCCGAGCAGGGGCTCAAACTAAGAGCCCCTCTGGAAACCCCCGCGCCTCCACCCCCCTCGGAGGAACTCTAAATAACTCCTTATGTCCAGAGGAGCGCACATAACACAAAGTGAAATAGATTGATGGTGGTGCGGGAAGAATCCCTGAAAGCTCGGCTTAGACCTCGGAACCTTGTGAAATTTGAAAATAATCAACTTTACATGTACATTATGTCCGTGTAACAAACTAAGCACTGTTCTCTCTCTCCCCCTCTCTCTTTCTCTCTCTCTCTCTCTCTCTCTCTCTCACCATATGTGTGTGTGTGTATGTGCGTGTGCGCGTGCGTGCGCGTGTGTGTGTCCTGCACGCCTCTCTACCCCGCGTCTCTCCGCTCCGCCCTGCAGGGGGCGAACTGCCCATGGACGTGCGCCTGGGCGGGGGCCAGCTGGTGTCAGAGGAGCTGATGACCCTGGGCGAGAGCCTGTCCCAGACCAGCGACCCCTCCCTCAAGCTGTTCCAGTGCGCCGTGTGCAACCGCTTCACCACCGACAACCTGGACGTGTTGGGCCTGCACATGGGCGCCGAGCGCAGCCTACCCGAGGACGAGTGGCGGGCGGTGGTGGGCGACTCTCACCAGTGCAAGCTGTGCCGCTACACCACGCAGCTCAAGGCCAACTTCCAGCTGCACTGCAAGACGGACAAGCACGTGCAGAAGTACCAACTGGTGGCGCACATCAAGGAGGGCGGCAAAGGCAACGAGTGGCGGCTGAAGTGCGTTGCCATCGGCAACCCCGTGCACCTGAAGTGCAACGCCTGCGACTACTACACCAACAGCCTGGAGAAGCTGCGCATGCACACGGTCAACTCGCGCCACGAGGCCAGCCTCAAGCTCTACAAGGTGAGTGACCCCGCCCCCGAACACCCCCCCCCCTCGAACACCCTGCCTCCTCTCCTGTCCTATCCTCTCCTTGTCTCCTCTCCTTTCCTCTCCTCTCCTCCTCTCCTTTCCTCTCCTCTGGTCTCCTCTCCTCCCTTCTCCTCTCCTCCTCTCCTCTCCTTGTCTCCTCCCCTCGTCTCCTCTCCTCGTCTATTCTCCTCTCCTCCTCTCCTCTCCTTGTCTCCTCCCCTCTCTTCTCCCTCTTTTCCTGGGCATGCGAGAAGGCACACATTCCTCCCGATCCCGGCATCCAGCCCTGGCTAATGCAGCCTCTCTCTCTCTCTCTACCGCCATGAGTGATGGCCCTAGCCCCTCCCTTTAACAGCACCCGGAGAGAGGGAGAGGGAGAGAGAGAGAGAGAGAGAGAGCGTTTGGGGGCTGGCTGAGACATGGCAGGTGGAGCTGGGCGAAGGAGGAGGACGAGGAGGAGGGGGGGGGGGGGGGGACCTGGGAGAGAGGGATGAAGAAGTGCGAGGAGACAGAGGTTTGGTGCTAATACCCCTCCGAGCGGGAAGGGCTGAATCGCTCTCGACAGCCGTATTGATTTTCGTCGGACTTGGAGCTTCACCTCCTCCTCTAATCATCCCATAATAGCCAATGGATGAACACTCTCAGAACAAATGGCCATAAATCTAACAGGGCCTGATTCCACTTAGGCACCTACCCCCCCTGTGTCTGTGGCGAGGACCACTCTGTGTTTAACCCAAACTGGCATAGCTACACAGGAGGCTAACGCGCGCACACACACACACACACGCGCACGGAGACACATAAACAAACACACACTCCCGTAGACCCTACACTACGTACACACACACACTCGCACTGACACACACCTCGGCCGTGGCGGTGTGTGTGTGTGTGTGCCGGACCCTGTCCACGCCACCCGTAGACACTACCTTCGTTTACACAGAGATTCCACTGCGTCCTCGAGCGTTCGGCTCCCAGACAGTAAATTTGCAAAAACAAACAGTGTGTTCTATTGGATTTATACTGGCAGGACTCTCTCCTTTTGTCTTTTTTTTTTTTTTGCGGCATAACTGCGTCTCGGTACAGTAAATAAATAGCAGATCGCCGGCTCAACAAAAGCGGATTCTATTGTGGTTTTAATCGCATTAAAAAGCCGGGCATTAAAAAGACCGATCCAACCCCCCCCCCCCCCCCCGCCCGGTACTTCTGAAAGCCCCCCCGGCTTTATGAAGGGTTCCTCTGGACCGCTGATGTTTTTATTGCAGGTTTCCTGTCTGTGAGGCCTTTGTACTGGGAGAACATACAGGAACAGAGAGAAGCCCTTTTTCAACACTTCATTAAGAGGGAAGGTGTGAGGCGGCGCTCCCAGGTTGAAGGTTTAAGAGGCCCAGAGGGGGAGGGGGGGAGGCCGTGTTGATGCTGGATCAGGCCTGGGGGGGGGTCTTGTGTATGGGCTGGAGGAGAGGAGAGGAGAGGAGAGGAGAGGGGGAGAAGAGGGGAGGAGAGAAGGACAAGGGAGAGGAGGGAGGGGAGGGAGGGGAGGGGAGCATGTCTTCCTCTGTCTCCTCTGTTCTTCACATGCCCGGGCACGCAACCAGGATATTTACAAATACCACCCTGATTAAAACATGCAACACAATCTGCGGGCCAGGTCTGTCCCGGCATGTGGAGGCGGGGAGGCTGAGGGGCCCCCCGGCGCGGCCCCGGGGCCGGGTTCATCCTCCCCGTGTTACCCTGGCCCTCCCGCGCCACGGGAGTCCCGGAGCACAGTCCAGGGCCCGGCGCCCACATGCCGGTGGCACCGTCTCTCCCTCCAGACCCAAAATAGACCGGCTCTGGCGTCCGTGTGCCGAACGCACTCTCGCACCTAGGGTGGAAAAGACTGTTTTGTCTGAGAGACGAGGGGGAGTTTATATTCCATCACCTGTCTCCCTCCCTCTGCACCACGGGCCAAGAAGGCAAAAGAGGAACAGACAGATGTCTTTTTTTTTCGTCTTTTTTTCTTTTTTAGTTGCAAGAGTTGGCATGTGTCATAATGCGACTCAGGCTGCAGGGGATTAAATATGTACAACATATCCTAGCGTGATCATTTGTCATGACTTAAGCCTCTTAAAATGGCTCTATGCTTCCTTAAAGCCAATTGATCTCCAGAGAGAGAGAGAGAGAGAGGAAGGGGGCGGGGCATCAGTCCTAGCGTGACCTGTTCTCTCACCTCAGAGGCCTGCCGCACTCATAAAACGGCACCCCCCCTGTCATCTCTGACTCACGCACACAAACACACACACGCTCGCGCGCGCTGAGCTGAGCTCACAAGCAGCCAAACAAGGAAAAGATGTTTGCGACCAAAGGAAGAGTTATGACTGCTTTTTCGCAAACCCTGGCGATGTGATTAGTAAATGATAAGTACGCGGTTGCAAGGCCACGCTGAACACGCCGGCTCCCCGCTCGGCTCTGCCACTAGCCGGGCGTCGCTGCGCTGGATTTACGACCCTGGCGGTACCACTGACAGCGCCACACGGGACCATAGGCCCGATAGAACCCCGGCCCGGCAGATTATGCAAAGATGTATAAAAAAGAAAGCACATTCATTTATTCCTCCCTACAGAAATCTGATGCGAATAGCGGCGTTTTATTTTTGTTGGGGTTTTTCGGTACCTTTTTCGAGAATATAAATCATCAAGTCAGCATAAACAGTCTGTAAGATGTGGGACATGCTTGGGACACTTCACCCAAATCAAACTGGTTTGCATTAAACAGGCCCTTTGTGTGCACGGCTCCGTATAAATTGGAGCCTGTAATTACTGGAATTAAAAAGGAAGGTTTAAACTGAGGGCTAAGCTGGATGGGATAATTTGAGAGTCTGTGGTATGCGGCCCATATTAGGTCTTTCTAAAAATACCCCCCACCCCCCCACCCCAGCCCTGCCATCCCCTACCCACCACCACCCCACGCACCGGAATGTTCCGAAAGCCCACGGAAAGCTCGAGCGGTCGTCCCGACCGCACGGACCACCGCGCTGTGAGGGGGTGAGACGGCCTCCTCCCGGCAGACGGTTTTAGACACGCCCCCCCCCCCACCCCCCCCCAACCACTCAGAGCCCCGCTCAGAGCCGAGGACACGCCCCCCACTGTCCTCTGACGTGAACTTTCTCCCTTCGTCCTCCTCCTCGCTCGCCGCGGCCGTCTCGGGCTCCGGTGATGTCATCGTGATGGCCGCCCATAAGCGCAAGCAGATGGTCCACGCGGCGAAACGCAGGTCACCCCCTCCTCCCCCACAAAGTTTCAGCTCGTCCATTACCAGCTCAGTGGCCTTGTGGTTAGAGTGTCCGCCCTGAGATTGGGAGGGTTGGGGGTTCGATCCCCGGCTGAGTCATACCAAAGACTATTAAAGAAATGGTAGTCAATGCCTCCCTGCTTGGCACTCATCATCGCTAGCGTCATGTCCAGGGGGTGTACTTGTACATCAGGCTGCCTCACGCGAAGGAATCAGGAGATGGAACCCTGCCCTATGGGCCGCCAGGCTCCAGAACCATCGGTTCTCAAGGCTACTTATTTACTCGGCTCGTCCGGCCCTCTCCTGAGACCAGGGCTTTGACGAACTCTCAGCTCAGGGTTTCTCACACATACGACGCGTAAGGTAGTTAACCCCGCCCCCCCCCCCCCTTCCCCGGCGCCGTCTCGTGGCGCCTCGCCCGGGCCCTCGGGCCTCCGCAGCGCGGGCCTCGGACGCCGGGCAGCGCGTGGGCCGGACCGGGCCAGCGGTGCGCAACGGTGCGTGGGTGGGGAGGAGGGGAGGGGGTCGGTGAGAGCAGACCGGTGGATGACTCCCAGGCCTTCGCTCACTCGTCCTGGCCAGACAGACCGGAGGGGCGGAGCCTGGGCCCCTACTCGGGGGGGCTCAGCCAAGCCTCTGCTTCCAGGCAGAAGTTGGGAGCTGTGGGGGGGGGGGCGACGGGAAGGGGCGGAGCGTGAGCGGCGAGCTGGCTACCTTCCTTGTCTCGGGGGCCGGTACGATCTGCGGTAATTGAGATTGATTGGATGTTATTTTTCCTCTTGCAAATGTAGTCCATTAGCTTGGCACATGCATAATCAGTTTAGGGTGCAGTTAGCTGAATGTAATCATGTTCTTCGGTGTCTGCTCACACAAAATCCACTCCAGATGCCGCCCGGCCACTGGGAGAGGGGAAGAAAGTGCCGTCACTATCACATGGGGAATCTTTCTCCCCAAGAAAGACCCGACACCCCCCCCCCCCCCCCCCCGGTCCTGGTCCTGGTCCTGCTACATTACACACACACGCACGCACACACACGCACGCACATACACAACTGTACAAACCGTCCTCAAACAGTACACTCTCTAACACACACACACAACTGCACAAATCGTCTCATACCGTAAACTCTCACACATACGCACACACACATACACACAACTGTACAAACCGTTGCATACTCTCTCTTTCTCTCTCCCTCTCTCACACACACACACACACACACACACGACTGTACAAACCGTCTCATACGCTGTAACTGAGCAAACTGTGCAAACTCTACAAATTATCTCATGCACTCTCTATCTCACACATGCACACACAACGGTAAAAACTGTCTCATATTGTACCCTCACACACACACACACACACACACGCACACACAACTGTAAAAACTCTCACTCTACTCTCTCTCTCTCTCTTTCACACACACAAACGCACACACACACATCCTTACTCATGAGAACAGGAGCTCCAGCTCACATTCTCCTGGCCTGACTGTAGCCTACTAACATCTCAACCGTGTTGAGAGCGGGCCAGGTCCAGCCCAGTGGGCCCACTCCCCCCCCCCGACCCAGCAGCCCAGAGCGCCTGCTTCCTGGACGCCGCTCCCGTCCTCGCCCCCCCCCCCCTCCGCTGCGGTCCAGCTGGTTCTGGGGCCGAGCAGCGAGGGAAAGAACACGCCCGCGTCTCCGCAGAGGGCAAACAGATCAGGGGGAAAACCCCGCCAAAAAACGATAAGAGAAGCAGGGAGTAAACGGGTGGATTAGCTGGTATGGGGAGAAGAATGAAGGTGTTCAGCTGATGATCCTACTCTCTCTGCTGGTCTCTCTCTGCTGCTCTCTCTCTCTCTCTCTCTCTCTCTCTCAGGCCGGCAAACACTGGCCACCCTGACCTCACCGTTAATGAGCATAATTACCCCGATCGATTCTTAAATCCTTACCAACCTGTCTTCATCAGAACACGAGTAATGGCCGCTCCGGCTCCAGGAAGATGTGTTTTTTTTTCTTTTTTTTTTTAATCGGCAAATAAAAACAGAGACGATGATTCGGATTTCAATTTGCGGGGAAGCGCTTAAACTCCGCGTAGATCGGTCGTAGACTTTTGGTCTGACCAGCCATCAGACCAGCATGGGCCTCATCAGGGAGACGCACACACACACACACACACACACACACACACACTTGCCCACTCTCCCACCAGACAGCAGGCGCGAGGTGGCGGGTGGTGTGGGGGGGGGGGTGGGCGGATGGGGAGAGAGACAGACATAGAGGGAGAAGGCAGAGGGGTGTGGGCGGGAGGGGGGGGGGGGGGGCTCGTTTAGACAGAGATACTCTGCTAATTATTATGGCTGGACTCTGATTGCTCAGTAATAGTGCTCAGTGGGAAAGGTTTGCAGCGGTTCCAGGAAGGGCTGAGCTCTGATTTACTGGTAATACCGCTCTAATAAAGCGTCCGTTGCACATCCTGGGAGACGGCCCATTCTCTTCCTACACACACACACACACTCGCACACACACATTCGCCACGCCCCCTTCCAGCGATCACCTTTGCAGAGGGGCCAGGATGGACTGCAGCCCAGAGCTCAGGTCACATGACTTGGTAGACTGTAGTCGGCGCGTGTGGGTGGCGGGAGGGCTAGCGTCAGGCTAAGGAAGTGTTTAAATTCTGTTTGGGGCCCCCTCACACCCCGTCAGTCAACACAGCCATGATCCAGAACCCCCCTCTCCTCCCGTCTGTAGCCTGCCTGCAGGGGTCTGAACTCTGGCTGCAGAACCTTAAATAGAGCCCCCCCTCCCCCTACCTCCAGAGGACTCCACAGAGGGGGGGGCTCTGGGGTCTAGCCAGGATTGGATAGCAGTGCTGTCGGTCAGTCAGGCATGGAGAGAGAGAGAGAGAGAGAGAGAGAGAGAGAGGTGTGGTCTTGTACTTGAGGGTCAAGGACTCAGTGTCTGGCAGTGTTCACAACTGCTCCAGCTCCCACCTCGGAGAGAGAGAGAAGGAGGAAGGGAGAGGGAGGGGAGAGGGCTAGTCGCTGACCCGTGGTCCAGCTGTTGATCTGACGCTGCTGCTGCTGCTGACTGGGAGTGCAACTGCCCTTCTGAGCATGTTCCAGGGGTCAGTGAGGGAGGGAGGGAGAGAGAGAGAGAGAGAGAGAGAGAGAGAGAGAGAGAGAGAGGCGCCCATGCTGGGTA
>NC_140237.1:23960237-23962737 GCF_949987555.1 Borostomias antarcticus
CCCTTTCCACACACACACTCTCTCTCTCCAAATGGGGCTTATCATTCAATTTTCCTCTATTTCTGGTTATTCCCCTCCTCTGTACAGCTTTTCGCTGCGCCCCCGACACGGCGCCCTGGCTGAAAGGCCAGACAGGAACGACGAGCTGATGGGGTAGCACTCTCAGAATCACGCTGTGATCATGGCCGTTCTCTGACAGGCTGACCGCTGTACTCTGGGCAGGTCTGGCACAGGGAACGGGGCTTCAATGGACACATGCTATTTACATCGCATGTGTAGTGTGTGTGTGTGTTTGTGTGTGTGTGTGTGTGTGTGTGTGTGTGTGTGTGTGTGTGTGTGTGTGTGTGGGTTGTACAGAGATGAACGTACAGTTCGGCATTAATCTGTCCACGTTCCGCCGATGCGCTTCATGTAGATGGCTGTCTGAGAAGAGCGTGTTCGCTGTGTGGATGTCTGCGTCTACATCTGCTTGGTAGCTTAGGACCTCTGATAGCAGGGCCCCGGCTTCAGAGAATTCCCAGCGTCCAACTTAACTTTTAAATCATTAAACATGATGAAGCCATCTCCGCTAAGTCTGGGTTTATATACGAAAATCAAACGCCATGTGCCATCTGTGATCAGAGGCAACAGCGATCAGGCAGGGGTTACCAAGGCGGAACAGGAAAAGCCATTAACTGCCAATCACTGCATCGATCGACAAGCCCGTCCACCACTACCATCACCACTCAACCCCCCCCCCCCCCACTGCTCTCCAACACACGTACATGCATAAGCACTTACAGTACACACGCACACGCCACACACACACACACACACACACACACACACACACATCCTTGCATAACAGCTTGACTTCCGTTGAGGTCAGTCACGATTTTGGACGGTTTTCTTAGTACAGGAGAGCTACAGAGCATGCTCTCTCTCTCTCTCTCTCTCTCTCTCTCTCTCTCTCTCTCTCTCTCTCTCTCTTTCTCTCTCAATCCCTCTCTCTCGCTCTCTCTCTCTCCCCCTCTCTCTCTCCCTCCCTCTGTTTAAGTCGTATCTTTTCAATGATCTAAAGATCGCCCTGCTGCTCCCTTCCTGGTCAGCTGTGAAGGTTGGCCCCTGGCTCTTAGCGTCGGCTCGGGGGCCGCTCTGTGGTTCTCGGCCGGGGGACCGCTGGAACCTCCACCGAAGATCCAAAGTCACCTCAGCGAGACGCTTCCACCGCCAAACACCGAACCTCCCCGAAGTGACCTCTCCAGGCGGGCGCAGACCCCGCCTCTCGTCCCCTCGTCCCACCTCCCCATTTTTGGAGTCTACATCAGATAAAAAAAACGGACAACTAATAGAGTCGGTGAAGGACAAAAGAAGAAAAAAAAAAAAAAAGAGAGGGGATTGATTTTTCCCCCCATTTTCAATGGTGTCGTTAGGACTAAGGGTCATTAGGAGAATATTTACCTACTTCCCAGCTTAATAGAGACGCTGTGTATCACAGAGTGGTCAGGAGCAGAGGTCAGGGCTGAGGGGAGCAATTAAAGCATATGGATCCCGGGGTCCAGGGCCGGGGCCCATTGTGCACCGCAGGCAGGAACGGATAGGTGAGAGCTAAAAGGCTGGGAGAGGCAGTACGTATCGAACACGGGGGCCATATTAATTTATCGAGCTTCGCTACAGATGAACTAGAGCTGCATTAGCCAGACACACACACACACACATGCGCACAATTTTGAACATGAACACACAAACACACACAGGTCAATGCGCTTACTGTGTGCGATAATTCACAATGTACCGGTTGTTTCGGCCCACCTACTGCATGTCCGACTCGCCTCTCTCTCTCTAATAGTTTTTCTATCTCTCTCGCCCCCCCCCCCTCCCATGCTGTGTTTGTGTTTCCTAGGCGGTGGGGCGGGCTTGCGGTTGGGGGGGTCGGCCCGCTCTGGTCTCTGGCCACACAATAGCTGGCCAGGAAGGGCTCGGGGACAGAGATGGTGGGGGGGGGGGTTGGGGTGGGGGGCGGGGGGCAGCGCGGGGCAGATATGATGGATGTGGCCTGGGGCCTATGCACTCGCTTCGCGTCTGCGGCGGCATCGACACATCGGGGTGGGGGGGTTGTGTGTGTGTGGATGGAGGGGGTGGGGGGGTAGGGAGTGGGGGAGTGGGGGAGGGAGGGAGGCAGGGGGGGGGCAGAGATACAAACCAGACTAGCCATTTTCCTCCTCTCGCTCATAAATATTTGTGTGGCTGATTTATAAACAGTGGAGCAGGAGACGAGATCAAAGGCAACTGTAACGGTTATATAAAACCCAGGCTTTTCACGACACCGGCCTCCACACCGCGCTCACATACCTATTAAAGACAAAGCTATATATCACGCCCCTGTATTGGCAACGGTATCGAGCGTTCCCTGGTGGTTTAAAGCTTTGCTTCTCGCCCCTGCTGCGACTCGAGGTCTACCGGGCGCTGGACTCGCAGCATCCCCGGCCCCGTAGTTAAAGACTACAGACGCGCCCCCCGT
>NC_140237.1:23965237-23972737 GCF_949987555.1 Borostomias antarcticus
AAAGAGCTGTGGTTACTTTACAAGCATGGCGCCCCCGGCGCTCTGGTGGAGAATACAACGCAGAGGGAGAGAGAGAGAGAGAGAGAGAGAGAGAGAGAGAGAGGGAGAGAGCGAGAGGGGTAGAGAGAGAGTGGGAGAAAGCGAGAGAGGGAGAGAGAGAGAGAGAGAGAGAGAGAGGGAAAAAAGAGGAGAGAGGTAGATGGTAGATACTGTAAACACTGAAGCGGGAGAGAAGTGGTTAGAAACTGTACAGTCAGTATACATACTTCCTGTTGCTCCGCTGCCAAGACGGCGAACAGACACGCAGACAGACAGACAGACAGACAGACAGACAGGCAGGCAGACAGACAGACAGACAGACAGACAGACAGACAGACAGACAGACAGACAGACAGACAGACAGACAGACAGACAGACAGACAGTTGGATGTGAACCGGGTAGAAAGCAGAAACCTGAGAAGTGAGAGTGTGTCCTGACTGGAGGGGAGAGGGGGAGTGTGTCCTGACTAGGAGGAGGAGAGGGGGAGTGTGTCCTGACTAGGAGGAGAGGGGGAGTGTGTCCTGACTAGGAGGAGAGGGGGAGTGTGTCCTGACTAGGAGGAGGAGAGGGGGAGTGTGTCCTGACTAGGAGGAGGAGAGGGGAGTGTGTCCTGACTAGGAGGAGGAGAGGGGGAGTGTGTCCTGACTAGGAGGAGAGGGGGAGTGTGTCCTGACTAGGAGGAGGAGAGGAGGAGTGTGTCCTGACTAGGAGGAGAAGAGGAGGAGTGTGTCCTGACTAGGAGGAGGAGAGGGGGAGTGTGTCCTGACTAGGAGGAGAAGAGGGGGAGTGTGTCCTGACTAGGAGGAGGAGAGGAGGAGTGTGTCCCGACTGGGAGAAGGAGAGGGGGGGGGGGGGGGGGGGTGCTCTTTTTCAGCAGCTTTCCACGTTAACCCTTTCCTCCCCGGGCCCCTGTGAGCTCAACCCAACGCACGATTACCCCAACAAGGGTTTTATCCAATCAATACACAGGAAAGAGGGATGAAGAGGAAGCCCTTTGAAGTGTAACAGTGCCTCGGTGCACCAGAGCGCGGGCTGATGGGATACGGGCCTGCGCTAGCGTCTTGGCTGGTGCCAGTCTACCCGGTGTCCGGCTCAACGCCTTCCCCTGCCGGCCCCTCTCTCTCCCTCTGTCTCTGCCCCCAGCTGCCCGGCCGCCGGACAGGAAAACATCCTCTCTTTATGTGACCGGTACTTAACGACGAGGTCAGCCGCAAATCACCGCAATAAGGACACTCCTCCTCTGAAACATTTATAAATTAAATCCGCAAGTTGTCCTATAAATAAAAAAAAGAGCACGGGGAGCTTTAATGCGATCTTATATAACCGGCATTCTCGATTTACATTAAACGGGATACAGAGCCGCGGTGTGCGCGAGGCTGCCGTGTCCCCGTATTAAATGTCCCCCGAGTAGGCAGCCAGCTAACGACCTCCACGATGACACGGGCTAATGGCGCGAGCGTTTATTTCGGGAGGCTCCGCCAGGCCGGCCGGGCCCCGGGCAGAGCGCTCTCTCAGGCTGCGGAAAGCTTCTCGCCGGCATGACTAAAGCAATACTCTGCCTCCAATTAGGCCCGGCCTGCGTTTGATTTTTAGCGATGACGACCATATCTCAGCTGTAATTATGCCGCGCCGGGAATGATGAGGGTTTAGGTTATTGATCCGGCATTGATCACCCTGATCAATGAGCACTTTGTTTCTTTTTTATTATGGAAAGTCAACGTTTTTTTTTTTTCTGTGACTAATGAGCGGGCCCAGCAGAATTGAGAATTGAGCGCCCCCCCCCCCCCATGAAGCAGGCTGTGTTCACAGGGCCCGGGGGGTAAGGAGGGAGCTGGGGGTAGCCCGTGTGGGTTGGGGGGTAGGGGGTAGCCCGTGTGGGTTGGGGGGTAGGGGGTAGCCTGTGTGGGTTGGGGGGTAGGGGGTAGCCCGTGTGGGTAGGAGGTTAGCGCTGGCCAGGGTTTGGGGATGGATGGAGAAAGGCTCCCAGCGCGGTGTATTTCAGCACGAGAGCGCCCCCCCCCCCCCTCCTTTGGGCATGGGTGGGAGGCGAGCCCGAGTTTTTATGAAGAGCACATTTCAAATTCATGTCTAGCTGGGGGGCAAAGGCGGCACGACTGAAGGGCACTCTTTTTACTCTGCGTTTTCCACTTCCATAGCAGTTTTCTCTCCTGAAAAGGATACAGAAATCATTCTGAACACTGAATGGAAAAAAACAGGGTGTAAAATTAGTTTTATCATATGATAGTTAGTTACTTAGTGTAGGAATATGAAATAATGTGATTCTTGGCAGTTAAGAGTAATTGAGTTTCTGACATGTTTTTTTTTTTTTTTACCAAGCAGTGTCCAGAACTTGGCGTTTATAGCGGCACAGTAGATCACTTTACTAGCGTAGCTGCAATATAAGAGGAGGCCTTGACTCTGATAGAGAGACTGATGATGCCAAGTACTCTTCACCCTCTCCGACGCGTCCGCGAGCGCGCTGGCAGGTGCCTGTGGTGGGCGTGTGTGAGGAGTGTGAGGGAGCGGTAGAGGAACACTCAACGTCGGTTCTCGCTCCCAACAACAGCGGCGCTTCACCCCGCCATGCAAATGAGTGCCTCTCCACGCGTATGCGCGCGCGTGTGTGTACACCTCAGCCCCGCCCCCGCTCGCTAATTTGCATTTTTGGAAAGGCAGCACTCGACAGCCTTGTTGCTCATTTTGTCAACTCGGTGCTACTAATAAAAGATGGAGGCTTATGACCGGGTTAAATATTGACTCTAGCTGGGGTCCGTGGTCGGTGATCTTAATAATCGTGCCTGTGTAGCAAGTTTGAGCAGGGAGGGGCCTGGGTTTGAGCTTACCACTTCCTCTACTGAGCTTACGAACACACTCTCCCCCACCACTCCTGTGTGAATTTGATATAATAACAGAATTGGGGGGGGGGGGGGGGGGGAGTGAAAAACACACACTAGTATGGTGCAGAAGTACAACAACGTTGGGCGCTTTATTGCATAGCCCCGAGCAGCAGCCAATTATGCGGTAATGAAATATTTACACAGGCGAAGCGGGATGTGCCGGAGGAGAAAGGGAGATAATACAACCCCGAGGAGACCGTATTCCGTGTCTTCCTCTGGTTACGTCAGAGAGGGAGAGAGAGAAGAGAAGGAGGAGACCGGCTAATGATACCAGGCCCCGGGGGCGGGAGCAGGGTCACGCACGGCCCAGCCCAACCCCGAGGACAGACGTCCGTCCGGCTGGCCCACATGCACAGGCCCGGCTAGGGGGCGGCGGGCGGGTCGGTGGGGGGGGGGGGTGTTGATCTGGGGCAGGCCGGCTGGTGGTGTGGGGACCCAACGGCCGTGGATGGAGAGGTGACGGCGCCGACTCGGACTCCGAGAGGTGTGGTTGGCCCTCAGGGGTGCGCTGGCTAGTCCCTTGACCGGTCTGTCGCCAGCCCCCTCCCCCCACGGCGAGCCCACGGTGGCATCGGGGGAAGGACCGTGATGTTTGTTGTCAGAGACTAATGGCGTTTTGGTAATGTTCTTTGCTCAGAATTAAATTTTCACTGACTGCATTAATCATCACAAGTGCCCTTTTAGTCTGTACCCCTACACACACCCCACCCCCTGGGGCAGCACTGCCCCCCCCCCATTCACCCTACTCTCCCCATCCTCCATCCTCCATCCTCCGTGGCTCCACCCCCCCCCACCCGATGTGCCTAACAACCGGCCGGTAGCCCACACCTCCTGTCGGCCCACAAGGCCATGCTGCAGTCGTCTGGCCTACAAGTGACCAATGAGGAGCAGTGAGGTGTCAGGACCTCTGGGGATGCAGGGCACCAGGACGACTGCCTTTCTACCTCTCCATCTCTCTCCACCTCTCTATCTCTCCATCTCTCTACACTGCTGCCTCTCTACCTCTCTACCACTCTATCTCTGTATCTCTCCATCTCTCTACCTCTATCTCTATACCTCTATCTCTCTACCTCTCTATCTCTCTACCTCTCCATCTCTCTACCTCTATCTCTCTACCTCTATACTGTATCTCTCCATCTCTCTACCTCTATCTCTCTACCTCTCTATCTCTCCATCTCTCTGCCTCCATCTCTCTACCTCTATATCTCTACCTCTCTATCTCTCTACCTCTCTATCTCTCTACCTCTCTATCTCTCTACCTCTCTACCTCTCCATCTCTTACCTTTATCTCTCTACCTTTATCTCTCTACCTCTATCTCTCTATCTCTCTACCTCTATAGCTCTATCTCTCTACCTCTCTATATCTATCTCTCTACCTCTCTACCTCTCTACCTCTCTATCTCTCTATCTCTCTATCTCTCTCCACCTTTCCATCTCTCCATCTCTCTACATCTCTACCTCTCCATTTCTCTATCTCTCTGTCTCTCCACCCCTCCACCCCTCCACCCCTCCACCCCTCCACTTCCCCCTCCCCCTCTCTTTACCTTGGCGTGACATCATACGCCCCCGGAGCGGCGGGCTGCGCCAGACTCAGTGAGTCAGTCGTTCTCATTCTCATGTCGTACACACACACGTAAGTAACCGTAGCCGGCCCTATTCAGCTGGTCAATGCAGCCGGGGCGTTCACAGCGGCGACAGCCGGCCGAGCCGGAGCACAATGCGCTGTAACGCATTCCTCAGATTCCCCCGTTGATCTGCCGGCGAGTCATAGGTGTGTTGGAAGGGTTCGGTTTCAGACCTGGCTCCCGGCCGTCTCCGTGTAACATTTCAGCAGCGAGCGAGCGAGGTGGCACTACGGTTTGTAATAGAAACATTCGCCTCGAGGACACGGAGGATGTTCATAAGACCACATCCCCCCCCCGCCTCCACACACACACACACACACACACACAGACACACACACTCTGGGTATACAGTAGCCGGCTTACCCATACTGTTAGCTATGCTGCCTACAGGGACTGGGAGTGGTGTGAACACTGATGTTGGAATCCAACGGCTGCTGTCAGCTGTGTGTTTGTTTGTGTGTGTGGGTGGGTGGGTGTATGTGTGTATGTATATGTGTTTGTGTGCGTGTGTATGTATGTGTGTGTGTGTATATATATGTGTGTGTGTGTGTGTGTGTGTGTGTGTTTGTGTGCATATGTATGTGTGTGTGTGTGTGTGTGTGTGTGTGTGTGTGTATGTGTGCGTGTGTGTGTATGCGTGTGTGTGTGTGTATGTGTGTGTATGTGTATGGATGTGTGTGTGTGCGTATGTGTGTGTGCGTATGTGTATGGATGTGTGTGTGTTTGTGTGCATATGTATGTGTTGTGTGTGTGTGTGTGTATGTGTGCGTGTGTGTGTATGCGTGTGTGTGTGTGTGTGTGTGTGTGTGTGTATGTGTGTGTATGTGTGTGTATGTGTATGGATGTGTGTGTGTGTGTGTGTGTGTGTGTGTGTATGTGTATGGATGTGTGTGTGTGTGTGTGTTGTGGTGGGGGGGGGGGGGCAGGTGTAGGGGGGGTGCAGTTAGTGGATCAGTGAGTTTGATGGGAGCGCGGCGGCTGCCAAGTGCAGGTGTGGTTTTTCCACAGAACTGTGTGTTCTCACTCCCTGCCGTGAAAAACCTCCGTGTGTCCTGACCTGTGGGGGGGGTGGGGGTCACACACAGGGAGCGGAGCAGGAGAGCCGGCAGTCCTGGGACACACACCGGTCAGGCCCTGGGGACTCTGTGCTCTCCGCCTCTCTCTCTCTCTCTCTCTCTCTCCACTGCCTGGGCTCTGGCTAGCAGGCCTCCTGATGGTCCTGACCATCCAGACCGTCCAGACCCCTGCTGTCATGACCGGCCGGTCCTGGAACGAGGGACTACCTCGCCTCGCACGCAAACCCAGAGCTCTCTCTGTCTGTCTCTCTCTCTCTCTCTCTGTCTCTCTCTCTTTCTCTACTCTCTCTCTCTCTCTCTACTCTCTCTCTCTCTCTCTCTCTCTCTCTACTCTCTCTGTCTACTCTCTCTCTCTCTCTCTCTCTACTCTCTCTCTCTCTCTACTCTTTCTCTCTCTCTCTGTCTACTCTCTCTCTCTCTCTACTTTCTCTCTCTCTCTCTGTCTCTCTCTCTCTACTCTCCATGTCCTGTAGATATGACATGCGCTCACATGCGAGACGTAATGTGTCCTGACGTCCAGACATTTCACACAGAAAAGGAAAAAACATCAAAACCTGTTTGAAAGCGTGTCCTCTGGGGCCGGATGGCCAGTCTGTCTCTTGTTTGTTCGGTAATGAGAAGCAGAGTCATCGCATTCTTCCTCAGCGTTGTCCTAATAATTACCATCACCACCGCCGTCCAAAATGGAGGGTTCGGGATGTTGACACCGCTGTCGGGGGGGGGTGGGGTGGGGGGGGCGCAGGGTTACCGGGAGTAAGGGAGAGACAGGAGGACAGGTCGAGAGTCGTCCCCCCCCCCCTCGTCTGCACTTCCCAGATGGCATGGAGCCACTGCAGATGTCGGTGCAACAGCTGTTCGCGTGCCCTGATCGCCCCAGCCCCCGGAGTGGCGGCGTCGCCCCTGGCGCCCCCTGCAGGCGGAGCTGTAGGCGTTTGGCGAGGTGCAGCACTCCCATTGGTCGGAGTTCACAAACCCACCGGGAGGCTAAACTGTTAATTGGCGGTTCGGAGAGGGCGAGGCCAGTCATTTGTTTGACTTTTTTTTATTTATTCATTTATCTTCTTTTCTTATTTGGGCCTTGACATCATTTCCTGCCTTTTTCGGAGTCAATTGCATCGCTTCGTTTGGCGTTAAGCTTGTTAGGGATGGTGTGTGTGTGTGTGTGTGTGTGTGTGTGTGTGTGTGTGTGTGTGTGTGTGTGTGTGTGTGAGACAGGGCGGGTGTTTATCTGGCTCCGATTAGTAGTGCTCATTATGCACGTACGGCCACGCTCATTCGAATATTCCTAACGAGGGAGAGCGAGAGAGCCGGGGCGCTGGGGGAGGGGCTCCGGTGGGCACCGGCGCCGTCTCGTTATCACCGCGCTGGGCATTGATCTCCCTGCCACACCGCCCCCCCCCCCCCCCCCCCCACACCCCGCCCGCTTATCCCCCTCCTCCTCCTCCTCCGGGAGAGAGAGAGAGAGGGACTCGTCCATGAATTATGTGGACACATTGATCAGCCGATTGAAAGCCATTGTTTAGTAGCGCTGGGTTAGTATTGAAGGAGGGATTACCCAGGGCTTGTTGTTGTGCCTGTGCGTGTGAGAGCGAATTATTCAGCCGCTTGTCAACGCGCCCTCGCTCTGCGCTGGGACCCGTGCTACAGTGGCGCACACACAATCAACGCGACCCGAACGACTGCCTGCCCTCATTGATCGCCTTCCCTCCGCAATTATGTTCTCATTGTTTACTTCCCCCAGCATCTTACGTATTCAAAAGGAATTCAATAATTATTGCTTTATTTAATGTTAAAGTGAGACGGAGAGGTGGGAGTCAAGCCCCCCCGTAGAAGTATTGTCTTTAGGGCCCTCCGTGTCGCTC
>NC_140237.1:23977737-23980237 GCF_949987555.1 Borostomias antarcticus
GGCCAGGCGGGGGGTCATTAGAATGGATGGCCGTGTGGTGGTGGGGTGTCACTACGGGGTGTTGGGGGGGCAATATAGAGGCTTGGAGGAGAATGGGTGGGACTCTGAGGAGGAGGAGGAGGAGGAGGAGGAGGAGGAGGAGGAGGGGTTGATAGGTCAATACAGGGCCTCGCGTCCCGACCACTGTAGGTCACTCTCCTGTTGTGGAATGTTCCAGGGTTAGCCCCCCACCCCCCTCTCTCTCTCTCTCTCTCTCTCTCTAGCGCTTGCCCCCCACCCCTCCCACCCCCCCCTCGCTCACTGTGATAGGGAGGACTTGCCTCAACGTGATCAATATTTAGCATCCCATGCGTGAAACAGGCAGATGTTGGGAGTTTCCTTTCTGGAGATGGGAGGCTTCTGTTGAGTGAAAGGGATCAGTGCTCCGTTCGGTCGGCCCCCGAGCCTCCGAGGGTCCGCTGATACGGGGGCGTCTCTCCCGGACCCACCCCCCCGAGACCTGCCTGACTCCCACCCCTGTCCTCCCCTGTCAGTTAACCCACTGACACACACACACACACATACAATCAACACTCACAGACGTAGGCTGGGTCCGAACAACAGTTGTGGGAGTGGGCTGTGTGTTAAACAACAGTGCTCTGATTGGGAATTGATTTGTTCATTTGCCAACTGTGTGAGTGAAAGTGAGTCGGTGGTGCCTGGCCAGCTGTCCACTGTCAGTTAAACCTTTTCCCCTCTCTCTCTCCCCCTCTCTCTCTCTCTCTCCCCCTCTCTCTCTCTCTCTCTACAGCATCTCCAGCAGCATGAGAACGCGGTGGAAGGCGACGCCTGCTACTACCACTGCGTGCTGTGCAACTACTCCACCAAGGCCAAGCTCAACCTGATCCAGCACGTGCGCTCCATGAAGCACCAGCGCAGCGAGAGCCTGCGGAAGCTGCAGCGTCTGCAGAAGGGCCTGCCCGAGGAAGAGGAGGAGCTCAGCGCCATCTTCACCATCCGCAAGTGCCCCTCCTCTGCCGACGCCGGTAAGGAGCGTCTCTCTCTCTCTCTCTCTCTCTCTCTTTTTCTTTCTCTCTCTCTCTCTCTCTCACGCACAGACGCGCAATTTCTTTCTTTGCCCACCACACCCCAAGCCCACGCAAACATAGTCTTTCTCTTGTTCTCTCTCTCTCTCACCATTTCTCTCTCCCTCTCTCTCTCTCTCTCTCTCTCTCATCATTTCTCTCTCCCTCTCTCTCTCTCTCTCTCTCTCTCACTTTCTCTCTCACCATTTCTCTCTCCCTCTCTCCTCAGTAACACACACACACACACACACACACAAACAGACACTCACCCTGCATTTCATGTCACAGCATTGTTCCCCACAGTGGGCCTCCCCCCCCCCAGACAGCTCAGTGCTTATAGGGCCCTATGACCGCCTGGAAAACTGTCAGATACGTCACCCGACTGAATTCTGATCAAACCGCACATTCAGATTAGGAGTGGCGCTGCTGCTGCCTGTTGCTGAGGTGGAAAAAAGAACAATCTGGAAAAAAAAAAGACAAAGAATAGTGTTGATCGACCAGGGTTTGAACTTTCAAAATGCGCCTGTGCCTTATCAGCCGACGGTAGCGGCACCCAGCCGAGCGTCGTGACATCGACTCAAGCGAGGTGAAACGATAACGCGAGCTTCGCTTATCTCCCGTTAACAATGCCCGGGATCAAGGTGAGACGCGTGACGCGGACGTCATCGGATCCCTTTCCACAAAATGAAAGAAAGCCTGACGATCTGTCTTTTTTTTTTCTTTTATCAAGTTAATTGCAACATACTTTTTTAAAAACATTCTCTCTCTCTCTCACGCACACACAGGGCTGTACTTTGTGAGGAAATGAAGCATAGTAGTGTAGGAAGTTGTTCTCCGCTCTGTCTTGGCTGTGCCCCTGAATAATCACAACAGGGAAAATCCACACTCGCGAATAAGTTGAAGGTTTTAAGCATGGGCGCGTTTCAGCCCTCCGGCCTCTGTTAGCGTTCCCTGCAACGCGTTCGTCGTCTGCTGTACTATGCAATAAAATAAGCAGTTAAACTTATTCGCGAGTGCGGATTTTCCCTTTTGTGATCATGCATGTTTTAGAATCCGAACCCGTTTAGAACCCAAGACTCGTGGGGTGATGATGTCATACATCTGTGCCCCTGGGTAATGCAGTGATTAAGGGTGGCGGACTACAGCGCCACCATTAAGACACATTGAGAGACGCCGAGTAGGAGGAGACCAACGACGGCAAAACAACAACAGCAAAACAACAACACTGACAACAGCAGTAGCGAACGCCACACAGGCAGCAGGACTACAGAGACAGAAACAAATAAGCAGTCATGGTCGTTTATTAGCAAGTGATCTGCGGTCAATTAACACTCGGCCTTAATGCGGATATGCTTTCCTAATCACTTTAACTCCGATGCCCTGACAAAAGGCCTCTATTCTACCCACCACCCCACAAGAGAGTTACTGCCCCTCTC
>NC_140237.1:23985237-24000237 GCF_949987555.1 Borostomias antarcticus
CCACCAGACCCCTTCCTCCACACCATATTACGTCCCCGATGTGGAACTGGCCGGTGAGTGCGCTCAGACGACAGAGTCGTGCGCTCTTTTAATAACGGCTGTTATTGTGGTGAGCGGCGAGGAGTGGAGTTCCGGGCGGCGGCGGATGTGCCCACGCCGGGGCGAGCGGGGGCTAGGATGGCCCACCCCCCCCCCACCCCCCCTCGTTTCCACCAATCCCAGCCTGGCTCCTCTCAGACGCCGGCCATCTAATCCCGGGCCCTGCGGCATTGGGCAGCAGAGGAAATTGTTTGCTGTCCACGCAACGTGGCAGGAATTTCATAAATGCATTACCTTTCATTTTGAGAAATATTAGAAAAGCTTGCTGGCCCCTTTATTAAAAAAAAAAAAAAAAAAGCTGAAATGATGGCTTTATAGATTTTCCAGTTGTGCTATGATATGCAGCAGCAGAACTCATATGACCCCGGCGTCCAAAACTCACACAAGGAAATCCTTTCTTTCCTGCCGGCCCCAGGTTTACAGATGGCCTCTCCGCTGGCTCGTCGTCCCCCTGCTGCATACTGACCAGAGAGACATCTGTTCTATTCTGGGACAGAGGACGATGAAGCAGGAAAGGTGTCCAGTGTCCAGATCTCTCCTGGTTTTCAGGAAGGAGGCCCCAGAGTGGATGGTACCTTTGCTGGCACCGCTGGGGGGCCCCCGCTGCACCCCTGGAAGGTGAACTGAGCCCGGGGCCACTCCGAGCCCGGGCGCCCCTGGGTCCCATCTGTGAGAGAGAGAGAGAGAGAGAGAGAGAGAGAGAGAGAGAGAGAGAGAAGGCCAGATCAGGGATGAGTTCAGTCACTGAGGAGATGAATGCGTTTGTTTCCTTCATTCTCCTCCCATATAACGTTGAATGAGGATAAACGGAGTCAGTTGTTCGGTCAGCTGGTCGGCCCACGCTAGGGCCTGAACTTTTAACACGGAGAGAGCTCTTCTCTCGGCCCAGTCTTTTTTCGTCGGGAGCCTCCGTAACGCTCCGTGTGCGCTTCCAGTGTCCGTGATGACACGTGGGTGTCAACGTGAACCCGGCTTTATTTTGCGCACACACGCATGCACGCACACACACATACACACACGCACAGAGCCATAAATGAGCAGACACATAGGTGTCCACACACGGAGAATTAGTCGGTGTGTGAGTGCGAGGGGCCCGGGCCTGTCATCAAGCCCTCTCCCAGACCTTTATTCCACCCCCCCACCCACCCCCCCCCCCGACGAGCCGATCACCCGACAGGCGGAGAGACAAGCAGGGCATTATAATATTGGTTTCCCCTCCCGGGCCGTCATTACCAGACACTCTCCTTGAAAGCTGATCCAGGAGATAGACAGTCCATCAGGAGACGCTGGTCTCAGTCGTAGTTACTAAACGTGTTAATGAGGTCTATTTCCAGGCTCCGCCGGCTTTGCTGCTGGATACCAGAGCGGAGGTGTGGATCAGCGGTTTAGGGTGCCGGGTTGCAGGTTCAGAGGGTCTTGGGAGGGGCAGAGGGTGGTGGGTGGGTTGTGTGTGTGTGTGGGGGGGGGGGGGGGTTGCAGTTGCCCTCCTGCTCCCCTCTCCCCTGTCACTCAGAGAGGGTGGCTGCAGTCTCCGTAGAGGGTGTCAGTCAGTGTCGGTTGACACAGAGAGGGGGACTGAGAACAGATGACGAGGGGGGGGGGGGGGCGGGGGGGGTGCGAGGGGGGGGGGGGGGCGGCATGTCCGTCTGCTGGGGTTTCGACCAGAGCCGCAGCGGTGACCGCGTCAGGCAGGTGTTAGAGGACGACAGAGAGAGAGACGTCAGCGCAGCTTTTGAGACGGAGAGGTAAGCTGTCTGTCTGTTTGTTTGTTGGTGACCGGCCTTCTCTGGAACACCCTGTGATTTGAACCCGGGGCCCGTAGCTAGTTGCCGCGTGGTTTTCGTTCCGGGAGTTTCAGGCACAGGGGAGCGTTTGTAGAGTTGTAAGGCGAGGCGTCCCTGTAGAGCCTCAACATGGCTGACAGTTGCTCCTGTGATCAGATGCTGCAGCGGAACGTGGCTGTACGGCGGCCATCTTGGTCTATTTTGAGGAGGTACTGTACTGTGAGTATAACACTGATCCCCAGAGTGACTCACTCCATCCTCCTCCCTGTAATCACAGAACACCAATAATGTCAAGTGTTCCATATAAATCCTCTCCAATCAGGCCATCCTAGACTGCACACACTTAAACAGGTACACACGCACACACACACACACACACACACATTCAGAGCACGTATAGTACACAAAGGCTACAGACGCGCCCCCGTAAATCCATCATACCCAGCATGTGATCACTATACCATTTGTACTAATGTGTCTGGCTCTCCAGCCCATAATATGTACTGTAGGGGTCGTAACTTTTATTTCTTCATAAGCAAATAAGAGTTTTCTCCGTGGCTTACTTGGCCTCCCCCCAAGGCACACATTATGAGGTTACTCCCTGCATGTTCTGATATATATATAAATATACGCTATCGATCGCAGTGTTCGTATATATACCAGGTATGCCGGGAACAAGAACCAATAAATTGTTAAACATGTGTAGATCGCTTCATTTTGTTGCCGTGGCAGCGGTGTGAGCTGACCTCAGGTTCACCCGCGGTCAAAATAGAAGCCGGCTCAATTTGAACCCACGTAAGGGGAGGGAGAGAGAGAGAAAGTTCTGGCAAGTGGTGAATCGCGGCGGGGAGAGTTTTATTCTTTTTACGAGGTCATTTGTGTGGCTCCCTGGAGAGCTGGTGATCTGTGCCGCTGTCTGAGTCCACCCTACAGGCCTGTGGCTGGGCAGGGTGGGGGGGGGGGGGGAGGGTGGGCGGAGAGGGGGGGGGGGGGGGGAGTGGATCTGTCTCAGTATCTCCACCAACCTGCATAACACCACCACACTAGAGAGTGATGCTCTCTCTCCCTCTCTCTCTCTTCTCTCGCTCCCCCTCTGAGAAAGAGAGAGAGAGAGAAGGGAGAGAGAAGAGAGAGGGAGAGTGAGAGGGAGCTCTCACTCTCCCTCTCTCTTCTCTCTCCCTTCTCTCTCTCTCTCTCTCTTTCTCTCACCCCCTCTCTCCCCCTCTCTCTCTCCTTCTCTCTCTCTCCCTCTCTCTCCCTCTCTCCCTCTCTCTTCTCTCTCCCTTCTCTCTCTCTCTTTCTCTCACCCCCTCTCTCCCCCTCTCTCTCTCCTTCCCTCTCTCTCCCTCTCTCCCTCTCTCTTCTCTCTCCCTACTCTCTCTCTCTCCTTCGCTCTCCCCTTCTCTCTCTCCTTCACTCTCCTTCTCTCTCTTTCTCTCACCCCCTCTCTCCCCCTCTCTCTCTCTCTCTCTCTCCCTCTTCTCTCTGAAGACTCCATTAGAATAGAGACAGCTGAGACGCGCAGGGCCTGAGAGCAGACATGCTCTGTTTCATGATCTGCTCTCTGCTAGACAGGGATGGCCGATGGATGTGTGTGTGTGTGTGTGTGCGTGTGTGTGTGTGTGTGTGTGTGTGTGTGTGTGTGTGTGTGTGCGTGCGTGTGTGCGTGCCTGTGTGTGTGTGTGTGTGTGTGTGTGTGTGTGTGCGTGCGTGCCTGTGTGTGTGTGTGTGTGTGTGTGTGTGTGTGTGTGTGTGTGTGTGTGTTTTGCGTTGGTAGAGGAGCCTGTTCTAGTTCCTCCGCTCCATCAATTAAAAGCAGCCAGCCAGATGGCAGTGATGAGAGAAGAGCCGGAATAATTCAATAGTGAACCTTGCTAACCTTTACCTGTGGGCCAGCATGCCTGCCATTGATTCAGCCTGCACTTGATTATTCACAACACACAGCCTCGAGGTGGGAGAGAGAGAGGGAGGGAGAGAGAGAGGGTGAGAGAGAGAGAGACGGATGGAAAGAAAAATATAGCGGGGAATCTGTGTGGGAGCGAGGGATGAGAGAGAGAGAGAGAGGGAGAGAGAGAGTGCGTGCAGGTCAGTGATGGTATATGACAGGTGGATGATCCCTCAGTGGCCCGTGGAGGGGGTGGGGTGGGTGGGGGTAGGTGATTGGTTCGGCTCTGGAAGTTCAACTGTCATCAGCAACCCCCCACCCCCCCGTCAGGAACAGGGACTAATTATCACGCCCTCTGTCGCTAAAAGTATGGAAGGAAGGATGGAAACAATTTGACAGATTGAAAAAAACCTGCATTGCAGAACCAATCCAACGTCTTCAGGGCGGTCCTTCCTAATGGGGCGGTGAATGTTCTGTTTCGTTTTAATTCTCCACTCCGGTGGAGATGTACATAGAATAGGTTCTGATTGGTAGGGTCGGTTTTCGGCACGTTCTCTAGCGACGATTCTCAACGGACATGTCTCCAGAATTTCGGAGGCGGAGATCAGACCTCCGGTGGAAGACGAGTGTCGTGTGCGTCAAGACAGTAGGGGATTGTGGGTAGGCTAGTGTTCCGTGCCCGCCCCCCCCACAGATTGGACCAGCTGCGTTGGTGTGTGAGGAGCTGTTTGGGAGGTCTGTATTCAGAGGGTGTCGTGCCCACGGCCCCGTCTGGCCCGGAGCAGACCGGAGTCTATTTAACCAGATGTGAGGGCCTCTTTTCTGCCTAGTGACGGTCCGAGACAAGATGCTATTTGTTTTTGACAAACTGGGACATTCCTTCTGTTTGACCGGGGCCAGATTTATGGCATCCCTGCTGGTCGGCTAAACAGCCCCGGCCCCTCACACTGTCCCATTGTCTGCCCACGCTGGCCGGCCCGACGCTTTGCTCGGTCACTGCTGCTTTATTAGCTGCTGCTGGACACATTCCTCCTGCCTGCAGCTAGCCCGAGATGGGGGCCCGAGGGCGGCCGCAGACCCCGGGGCCCTGGGCCCCTGGTGATGGATGGTACTGAAAGTTCCACACACACACAAAAATCTCACAGAAAAGTTGACTGTCGCATATTGTGGTAAAGCAGTGTTTTATCTGGCCAGGGGCCTCCCAGAATGCACTGGGTGCGATCTACTGCTCGTTAGAGCAGAGGAGCCGTTATAGATCAAAGGCCAGCCGGCCGGTTCAGGGATCGGACTTCTTCTGCTTCTCCACGTGCTTCTACCTGTCTGGGTGAGTCCCTGTCCACGTGTCTGTTTACATTACAGTAGGCAGGACACACACACACACACACACACACACATGCATACATGTTCCTTAGAAAGAGGGAGAGGTTGACAGCGTGCGGCCGTAGAGCGTTTGATATCATGTCTTTGCTGTGTCGCAGGCTGGATTCTCATCCTGGAGGTTTCTGGTGTTAGCGAGCTTCGTTGTGCAGAAGAGTGAGGCGAAACTACCCAGACAAAACCACGAGCAGATCTGTTGTTTGAATTTCCTATTGTCTTTGTTTCACACATTGCCTATAAAATGGTTACTGCATATGCAATCATTGCCTGTTGATTTCCAGTCCCTACAGCGGTTTATAAGGCGTGTCTGGTCTTTTATGGTTCCGGGATTCTTGGTGTGGTTATTTATTCAGCCCTCAGCATTCTGTAAAGCTTATTTTTTAATTTAAAAATGAATTTATACGACACAAAGAAGGGGCGGAGAGACAGACTGGGCAAATATGTTGGAAGGCAGCAGGAAAAAACCCGCCCTGACCAATTTGAAGCATTAAGATGAATAATCCACTCTTTAGAAAACCAAGCAAAGGTCAATTTTCATGCTAGCTGCTCGGTAAGCGTACAGGAGTGCTCGGCGTGTCGAGTCAATTCTGCCGCGCTGCACAGTCAAGGGGAAAGGACACGCAATCCCAGGGTCACTTTGGAGTGGGGCCGCCACAATGGACAGAGCGCCGCTATAAAAAGACTTCCATACCTGCTCAAAACCGAGCCCACTCCCACGAGTGTCTCATTCGCTTGTTTGTGGAGTTTTAATGCTCTCCTAGCCATGGACTTTTTTTTGTGTGTGTGTGTGGGGGGGAGGGGGGGGGGGGGGCAGATTCAAAGTCTTTACTAACTTGGCCCGAGAATACGATGCTCCGGCTAGCTCAGTTTTACATGAGGATTTGTTTCAGAATCCTGTCTGCTCGCTCAGTAAATATCATGTGGCCGTTAAGAGCAGAGGATTCTGAATGTTCGGCAGCGTGAGGCCAGGTGGTAGTGTGTCCGCCTGACCCCAGAGCCCCGGCGCAGACCAGCGTAACCTGAGCTGCTCTGCTGGTGCAGGTGACGAGGGGCCTATCACAGATCAAGGCCAGCGTCAGAATACCACCCTGCTCACTGTCGCTAACGTGGTAGCTAGCGGAGAGTTCACTGCCATGGCAGGCAGCCCATGCCGGTGCTCCAGCCCCTGGTAAAGGTCTCCTGAGAGGGAGAGAGTGACTCTGAGGAGGACATGGACGCTCCTCTGTGAGGAACCTAATACAACAGGATAGGGTTTAGTCTCCTGCGTCTGCGGTCGCCGGCCATGTGAATATTAAAACAGGGACTAATGGTGTCTGGGAGGCGGAATTAGCATCCAGGACATTGTCACTCGTCACCGTATCCTTAATGAGCCGGGGATATAGAACGGTGTCAGAGATGACAGGCAGGCCGATGGCTATTAAAAACCAAGCGCACCCTATTTGAGGCAGTGCAGGGAGGGGAGGGGGCTGTGAGGCCCCGATAGCGAGAGCAGCCATTTTGTTTATGAGATCATTTTGAAGACATCTGTGGACTGCATGGATATTACTCCAGACTAACATGGCGTGTGAGAAGAAAAAAAGACAAGGACGATGATGATGGGGTGTTTTTGAAAATGAGTTTTCTGTCACGTATGTGTCGAATATCTCAGCTACTTGGAAAGTTTGAGACAGGGCACATCTCCGGGGGCGAGACACACGGCGTTACCGAGGCGTCTGAACGCGTGCGCAGGTCGCTGTCAGTCAGCGGTAATCTGACGCCTGTTTAGGTCCCGAGGCGCCGGTACAGCCGGGTCCAGTATGGCGGGGGGGCGGGCGGGCGGACGGGGGGGGCGGAGGTGTGTGCAGGTGGGGGGTTGACGAAAAAAACAGACCCGTTTTTTGTCATGTAAAACAGGGCGAGAAATCTAATTGGGCGGGGGAGAGCGGACGATGTCTCCTTTGTTTAAGGGCCTTCCGCAGTCACTCCGCAGGCCCCTTTGTGCGCGGCCCCACAATAGCATTCACCCGCGGCCCCCCGGCCCCCCAGCCCCGGCGCCCGCTTTCTCCAGCCCTCTGAGCAGTCAGCCCCTGTCCGTTCCACCATGTCTCCACGCTTCACGCCCACGCTCCGACAACGCAGGGGTGGGGGGCACGGAAACAGCCCCCCCTCCCCCACCCCCTTCCTCGCCCCCTAACACACACACACACATCCACCAACACCACCATCACCTCCACCACTCGTCTCCCAATCCCATATTACCCCCCCCCCCATTCCACCAGCCTTCCCTGCTTTTTAATTCCTCCCCATTAAAAAGAGAGAGAGAGGGAGAAAAAGAAGGGAGAATTATTTTCTGGACGGACTGCCCTCCGTTTCCCGCCTACAGAAAGTGTCCCTGCATTTCCACGGCCGCGCTATCTGATTTGAGGAATCTAGTCGTTTAATGAGAAATTATTGGAATTGATTTCTCAGTAAGTTAAGAGACCGTCTTGCCACGAGGGCTGGCTGTACGCACGGTGAAAGATTTGTGTCTTAATCTAAAAAGAGAAAATCCTTTATATTTCATTGTCATCTTGAAACAATTTTTAGGCAGAGATACTATTTTGATGGCGAGATTACAGTATGCATAGTAAATGACTAGCAGTTATTCAGTTGTTGTTTTTTTAGCAGTAAAAGATAGCCATTTAACTTTTTGTTGCTCTGATTCTTTAATGGGCCTAAACTGTTGTGAGACATTTCTAGCTGATTGTCAGCTGGCAGGCGTCTGGAGTCGAGCCCTACACTTACACTGATTTCTCTCAAGTGTGACAATGGTTCCAGTCTTCTTTCATCTAAAGATAGGAACCAAATTCACACTAAAATATAGCTGCAAGCAGCAATGTGGGGGCTAAGCAGGAAGCACAACCAGCGCATCAAAGACAACAAGTGAAACACGCCATAGCCACATTTGAATCCCTACCGCAGTTTAGAATATCGAGCAGGCGATTCAGAATAAACGCACTTCAAACTTTGACAGGTTGGTGGCGCTAGAGTTTTAGGTGTCGACATACACTTGGTGACAGGAGTCACGGGACTGTCCCCGATGAGTATGGAATTTAATGTAAGAACTCGGTTTGAGCCAAGGAATCCAACAGTCCCTAATTTTTGTAATCGGGCTTACAGGTCAAAACTTTGACACGTTGGTGGCGCTAGAGGGTTCGAGGTGTGGACATGAGTCTTGGTGACAAGACTCAGGAGACTGTCATGAAGGAGTGTGCCACATTTCACAACTTTCTACCATACGGTTCTATGGGCTGCCATAGACTCCCATGGTAGAACAATAAAGAAGAAGAAGCAGAAGAAAAGGTACACAAACAATGGTGGCCTACGCAGCGTCGCTGCTTGGCCCCCAATGAGCACTTGAGTCTCTACAAAGAAGTGCACTTAACGCTTATGAGGTCTTATAGAGCCTTAACACAATCCAGCCTATAATTGTGTGTGTGTGGGGGGGGGGGGAGGCGGGAGGGTGCAAATGGTTCTGCCAAAATGTACTAGTAAGTATATCTAAAAGATAAGTGAAGTTGGATGTGTTTTTCTGTCCATGGCTGGTTGGGCAGGGAGCCGTCTTACCCTGTGAGTGGCAGCAGCTAGCCTGTTCTCTCGATCCCCGCCCCTGCCTGTGTTCAAATTGAATAACGAGTAACCTCGTCATATTTAGTGCACTATTAATGGCTCCCTCCCTTGTGGAGGTGTAATCACGCATGATAAAAACCGGGCCAAAGTTTCTAAGCTATGAGCAATCTTGTGTGCATTAAAGTGTCCTTTTTTTTTGTTGCAAAGGTCATTCATAACTTGGTCGAGCCGTTGATGTACAGTGAGAGATATTGATTGATTAATGCATAAAGTGCTCGGAATCCATTTGGCTTTGTGAAAGGGAGTGGAGAGAAGACTTGCACTCTCTGTCTCCCTCTCTCTCTCTCTCTCTCTCTCTCTTTCTCTCTCTCTCCCTCTCTCTCTCTCTCTCTCTCTCTCTCCCACCTCCTTCCCTGTCTCTCTATATCTTCACCTCTTCCTCCATTGTTCGAAGGGCATCATTTTTTTGCCTGCTAAGTTTGAGGGACAAAAGCCGCGGTTTCTGCCAAGTAATGCATTCAAAGGAGCATTGATTCTCATCAGTGTCAGTTGAATTACTCTCAAAGGCTTGACAAGGAGTTGCTCTTATTTTAACCTCCCACTACTCTTGGCCCCAAAAGAATCTGTAGCTGTGAGGAGAGTGCTCTAGTAGTCAACCTCATCACTGAGGAACACCCAGATAATTATATTATTTTTAAATAGCTCAAAGTACAGAAAAGTTTTACTCTTTTTAAATGCAATTCAGGTCAAAGTTTGCTGTTTCAGTCAGACGGTGGCCACAGCCCAGCTCCTCATTGTAATCACCGAGCGCTCCGTTCATTTGAAGAACAGCCCACCAATCATTCCTCACCGTGTGCAGTTAATATCGGTGATGTCACGGGGAGTTTGGGTTTGATTGTTATACTCCACCACCGCTGGGCTACTATTGTCCCTCCGCACATTGACTCAGGGAGGACATGGACATGTTCCCCTTCGAACTCCGAGGGCCCCCCAGGGGTAGCTGGGAGTAGTCTTTGAGGGGCTGGGTCAAGGGGTCAGTACCTTAGCGCTCCGTGACAAGGAAGAAGAGACCTTCATCCCCGCGGGCCCCTGGCGGGGAGGCCTGTGAGAGGGGCCCCGGAGCCGGCCGTTCCCCCAGAAACATGGGCTGCATTAAGGATTCATAACAGAGTGAGCCGCCCCCCCGGCACCTTTCATCTCCACTGGGGGCGGCTCCACAAGGATCTTTTATCTCAGCGCTGATGGCTGATCTCGATAACGGGGCTGGCCACGAAAACTAAAGACTCGCCATGGACGTTCTCTGGCCCTCGTCCTCCTCAAGTAGCCGCGCATCCATCCTTAACAGACGCCTGGATTAGCCGAATGAATGACCCCAGTGAGCTAGCTATTCATAGAACCTGGCTCAGTATGGAAATAAGCAACGTTTGTGATGTTTTAGTACCCGATAGATGATCCACAAATATGTCCATTTATATAAATATATGGGTAAATGCGGGCACTTTGCTGGGATCGCGCGGAGACCCAGGGAGAGAAGGAGAGAGCATTAGCTTTGGCGGACGTGGTGTATGTTTCCATGAGAGAGTCTGTGCTCCATTTAGATTTCTGGTATCGTCCGTGGCGTGCTGCTGTGTTGCTAATGGTTTGTGGCCTCACCACAGAACAGCCAGAGCTACAGGAGGAGCAGCGCTGTCAGCTAGCGTAGCACCCTCCCCCCCCCCGCCCCTTCACAGAACCTCTCACACACACACACACACACACACACACCGCCCCCCCCTGTAGAACCCAACCACCCACCCCCACACAGACTCCCACCCCCCTGCAGAACCCAACCTCCCCAACCCTGCCCCGCCACACTCGCCCTCCTACTCATCACCCACAATGCCGAGCAACTGATGGTGCCCAAATGAAGATTAATAGACACCAATGCGAGGTTATATATTTATGCCATTTCTCTGGCGGCTTTGTACTCACGGGCGTTTTCTCGCGCCTCTCAGCTGCCATGATGGCCGACGGCCTTCGGGGTGGAGGTATGGAGGGATATTTGAATTGGTCCGCTAATGCACCTTTAGAATTGCATTAATGTGGCTTCTCTGGCTTCTCACCAGCAAAAGCCTCTCCCGAAAACCCCGCTTTTGGGGGAGGAAAACACAATCACGTAATGGCGTAGTGATTCATGCAGGCCAATGTTTTTCAAAATGTTCTAGTAATTATGAGGAATACTCGTACTTTCCCCTGCAAAGCATCACCGCAGCGGATCTCATTTCCAGCGCAAAGCGGGCGAAGGAACACACTGAATAATCATTGTGTTTAATGCTCTAGTCATAATCCTAGGTTTTATGATGGTTTTCTAATGATTTTCTAATGATGTTAAATATTAGTAGAGAGTACAGCCATAATTTGAACGCGGCGGTCGTTTCTGCTACACTTTATCAGCGTACCCGATTGCGACCGCGGTGAATATTGCGCCGGGAGAATGAGATTTAAGGGATGTCCCTTTCGGTGTTTTATTTTGCCGTCCCCTCGTCCGCCATTAATCCTCATCACGACGGCGCTGCGGAGCCCCCCCGGACTCGCCCGACGCCCCCCCTTCCCCCCCCCAGGTGGGAATGCGATTAGGGGCAGGGGGCCATTTCATTCAGTGACACTGGCCGGCCGGCCGCCGCGGTCTTTCGTAAAAAATAAAAAAAAAACACAAAACACGCTGGTGGTGCAGGCGGCCTTCGACGGACAGAACAACGGGCTTCTGGGAAAAAAAAAAAAAAAAGCACAGGTAAGAAGAGGTAGAGAAACAGAGGAGAAAATGGCAGTTTGAGGAGAGAGAGGGAGAGAGAGAGAGGGAAAAAAATCTCCCTGAATGGCTATCAAAGGAGATACAGCAAGCTCAGTCCCTGGTGAGTGACAATGTAGAGCAAAATATGTATTGGAGACAAAGGCTTTGTCTCCTTCCTGGGCCTCTTCAATGAATTACACTCCCCCCCCCCCCACCACCACCACTACCCTCACCCCAGCTTTTTAATTAAATGGCTACAGCTCCATCTCTCTATCCGTAGCTCCCCATTACAGAGGCTAGATAAGGGATTGCTATCTGTAGCATGTTAAGAAAGCCTGCTGGCCAGCCAAGCCTCATGAAATTTGTCACAAGATCTCATTTTCCTCATTGCCAGACGTGATGCTTATAATTGATGTGGAGGCAGTAGTAATTTATTGGCCGTCCGCAATTATCATCCCCTCCTAGCGGGGGGGATGTGACTGCAATTTAGATGGGGGGGGGGCAGTAGTATGCTTGTGTGTGTGTGTGTGTGTGTGTGTGTGTGTGTGTGTGTGTGTGTGTGTGTGTGTGTGTGTGTGTGTGTGTGTGTGTGTGTGTGTGTGGGGTATGAGGGTGGGGACAGTACTATGATTGCTTGTGAGGCGTGTGTGTGGTATGAGGGTGAGTACTATGATTGCTTGTGTGTGTGTGTGGTATTGGGGGGGCAGTACTATGATTGCTTGTGTGGCGTGTATTCATGTGTGTCTGTGTGTGGTTGTGTGTGTGTGCGTGTGTGTGTGTGTGTGCGCAAGTGAGTGAGTGTGTGTATGTGTGTCCAACCGCCATGATCACTCCAGGATGCAAATTGATGGCGGCCCCCGTATCATAAACAATATGTGTGCTCTAATGCAGCCATGGGGAGCTGAGGCGCTGGGGCTGTCACTGTGCCAGCTGGACTTTCACACACAGCCGGGGGGGCTTGGGGGGCCAGCAGGGGCCCGGAGGGGGGTCAGGGAGGGGAGGGGGGTGGCAGCAGGGGCCAGGGTGGGGCGGATGGGGCGGGGGGGGGGCACAGAGGGGGCTGGTGCTGCAACGCTTTGTCCACCTACCATCTCCCAATTCACATCATTTATTTTCCCCCTGATTTCTTCATCTATCTCTCTCTCTCTTGCCCTCTCTCTCTCTCTCTTTCTCTCTTTCCTGATAATGATGGTCATGGTAGGAAAAAAAAAGGAGTAATTTGAAATGTGAAGAGGATCAGAGACTAGCACTCCATCAGGGAAAATGCAATCAAGCATTCATTATTATATTTTTAATCAAATTGTGAATTTATTTACCTCATTACCTTTCCTTGGCAGATTCTGGAAGAAAAAAAAATTCTAAGGACACACTCTGTACCCAGAGGGAAATTTGTCACTACAGGCTGGAATAACATAAGAAATCAATCATGGGCTTTTGGAAGCCCCCTCTTGTTTAAAGCACGGTAGAGCTGTGTTCTGATTTTAAGCCACCTCCCAAGTTCATTAATTTCCCTCTCCTGGTCATAGGCATAGCATTAAACATTGAATAAATAAATCTTGAGATTGCCAACACTGAGGCGGGCTGAGGGTCTGCATTAAAAACATGCAGTCATTAACACAGAAATATCATTAGCGATATAAAAGCCGGCACTTGAGTTTAAAAATGAGACGGATTCGCCGCCCTCTGCGAGCCGTGTGGGTCACATGACCTGTCTGGGCCGAGGACAATGTGCTACAGCAGGATAGGGGTCGTCTGTGCATTAGTAATGCCGCAGTGGCTGATGGGAACACTGGTGTCTTTCTGTCTGTCCGTCTGTCTGTCTTTCTGTGTGTGTGTGTGTGTGTGTGTGTGTGTGTGTGTGTGTGTGTGTGTGTGTGTGTGTGTGTGTGTGTGTGTGTGTGTGTGTCAGCACATTAATATAGTACGTATCTCATTCTGTAGATGTCATGTGTCTTATGCAGGGGGAACATAGATGGAGTGGCAGGTCTGACCTCTCTGCTAATGCAGTAGCAGACCAGCCTACATCACACTGGCCGCAGAATCACCCCCACAATGAACGCAATTAGCCGGCTGGTTTCAACTGGTTTTCCTCTGCCTAATGGATTCAGCTGATTTCACAAGTATTTTTGAACCCTGTATGGCTCAGAACTCTGTATGTACAGTACACACACACACACACACACACGCAAGCTTTTTTGAAATTGTCGGTAAAGACTCGTTAGCAACGCTGTCGTAGGTCGAACGTTTCCTCCAGGCCTGCTGTCCTCTCCTGTCTTTGATGGGAACCGCTCAGGTAGAATACTACTAAGGTTTATCATCACACCACTAGCCCCGTGGCTAAGTGCTGTGGTTGGAGGTGTGTGTGTGGGGGGTGGGGGGGGGGGGGGGGGCTGCCAGCACCCACTGAGCATGCTCGCTTGGTCTCGGGGAAACAGAGGCCGTTTGTTTGGTCTACCTGTCCCGTCTGTTGTTGTGCCGTCGCCACATTAGACTTTCAAATCAAGGTGCCGGCGGGAGATAGAGTCTCTAGTTTTCTCTTTCCGCCTTTAATAATCATCCCCTGTTTACTCTTCGGGGAGTCATCCTTCTATTTCTCCTAAACGCCGGCCCCCCCTAAGCCAGGAGAGTGTCTTTAATAAAGCAGACGGGCAGAGAGCCATTCCGCCAATGTCTGGGACGTGAATCACTCAAAAGAGAATCCAGAGATGGAGGAAAAGAGAGTAGAGAGTGGGGGGGGTGCACCCTCTGTGCTATTATCTTTATGGCATAGCAAAACATGCTTCAGGCAATCAGCAGGAAATTGTTAATTGCTCAGCCCACTTGCGTTGCTCAGGGGACAGAGGGACCGAGAGAGCCTCCAGGAGGGCCGGGATCGAGCGTCGGGGTGTCCGCCTAACTGCCTGCACGTCTGGCCCCCCCGATGTAGGACCCCGGCAATAACGTCGTCAAACAACGTCTGTCTCCCTTCTCTCTCTGACCTCCACCTGACTTTCATAAACCACCAAGCAATCACCACAGGCTGAGCATTAGGCGCGAAGCGTCTGGAAATATGTTTCGGGGAACTTTTAGTATGAACTTGCTAAAGTAGCACGTGCGCTAGTTTGTAATTGCCGTCTGATGTGGACCCCTCTCGCTCCCACTGCCACAAGTTTGTTTGAGAAAGAAAGTGGAGACTAGGTTTGAGGCAGTAATGCGTCGCAGTTCGATGTGAACCTGGCCTTTCAGAACCAACTGGTCAAAAGGTTTCTCCTACTTAAAGAAAGCCCTAAAACATTATAACCTATTTGCCTTTTCAAAGTAGTTAAATAAAATAATCTACACTTAGGGCAAGGAAAACTTTCCACCCAGTTAGGCCTTTATGCCTGTGCTGTGTGTGTGTGTGTGTGTGTGTGTGTGTGTGTGTGTGTGTGTGTTTGTGTGTGTGTGTGTGTGTGTGTGTGTGTGTGTTTGTGTGTGTATGCATGCGTTTGTGTGTGTGTGTGTGTGTGTGTGTGTGT
>NC_140237.1:24005237-24022737 GCF_949987555.1 Borostomias antarcticus
ACATGTTGGAGAGGGAGAGATGTGAGAAGTGAAAGGGAGAGAGAGGGAGAGGGAGGGAGGGAGGGAGAGAGGGGGAGAGGGAGGGAGAGAGAGAGAGAGGTGAATTCAGATCGAGGTAGAGACAGTCAGACATTGCCATGGCGATTGGCTGCTGTTCTGTCAGCCGACCCTCCACAGGTGACAGGAACACATCCTGCTCAAACCTGATTGGCTGGTTTCGTGGCAGTGGTTTCCCATATCAGTGTAGCCATGCGGATCCGGCTGGCTTTGTGAACCCACAGGAGTTCGGACCAGACAGACAGACAGACAGACAGACAGACAGACAGACAGACACAGTTTTTCCTCCAGTCTATGAAGACAGGGCTATGAATTAATGCCACTGTTCACCCTGGCTGTGTCCATACTACTCCCCCCCCCTCCCTCCTTACACTGGGGTCTGGGAGCAGGAACCAGGCTGGCGGCCCTGGGAAGCAGGCTGCATCTGATTGCTTCATTACTGGCCCTTTCATTGACTTGGCTGCACTGAACTGATGAACTGAGGCAGTGGACAAGAGCACATAATTGGGAGAAATGAATTCTTATCACAGCCTCCTCAGGAGGCTGCTGGTCCTGGCTGGAGCCAGCAGAGGCTGGCGTGGATGGATGGATGGGTGGAGGAGAGGGGAGGGGGGTGGCAGGCAGCCTGCCTGTCAGCCTCCAGGCCCAGGCCCAAGCCAGGGGCTGAATTTGGATTCGCGGCCGTAATGGGGTTAGCCGGAGGGGGGGGAGGGGAACGCGGTCCAGATCCACAGAGGGCTGGATTACCGTGGCTTGCGTTACTCTTGCTTCGTTTCAGCGATTAGCATTGCATTTCTCTCAGTAGCTGACACACTATGCAGAGGGAGCTTTTTTTTGTTTTCAGTTTATTCCGCAGCTCTCGGGAGAGACCGCTGCTATCCAGAGCCGCCGCTGTGGTCTCTCCTCGTCAGCTATCACCGCGCCCGCCCGAACGTAACCCTCCGGGATGAATAATTAAAAACTCTACCTGCTCCGACTCTCACCCCGGACTCGGCCAGAGCTCCGGCTAATAGAAAGACGGCAACAACAACATCATCGTCATCGACGACAACAAAAACAATAACGGCGAACAACGAGAGCTACGCACTCAGAGGAGAGGGAGAGGTGTCGGGGGGGGGGGGTGGGGGGGGCGCCGAGCCCAGCGGCAGGGAGCGGCGCGCCACGGAACCAATTTATCCCGGGTCTGGTCTCCGAGGGGGCGGAGTAGGAGGGGTATCTAATCCCTGGTCAGGGACCCGTACGCATCTGACCCCCCCCCCCCCCTCTCATTTCCATCCCGCGTGCATCGTCAGCACTAAACCAGTGAGGAGGAGGAGGAGGGAAGAGGAGGATGAGGAGGAGGAGGAGGGCAGGAAAAAAACACACCGGCTAACCTTTTATTTCACAAATGTTGCTGATGTGATCCTAAAACCATTAGGCTTTCATAGTTTCCTCTGAAAGTTAGAAAGTCATATTAAATTATGTGGCGGCGCATCACTCATAATGCTCCCCCACACTGCATAAATTAATAAGCCTATTTAGCCGAGCCGGCAGATGGGGGCGTCGTCTCTCCTCCACCCACCCTCCCTCATCCCCTCCCCCCCTCATCCCCTCGCCTCTCATACCTGTTCACTCGGCACAAAATGGATGCTACGGAGCCATTTAATTGGCCTCCATTTCAGCGTCCAAGGGCGTTCGGAATGGCCCTATAATAATGTCCCCTTCCCCGCGGTAGTGCAGTGGTTCCCGGCAGCGTGGCCGAGCAGCGCGCGTCTGTTTGCGCTGGCCCGAAGTGCGGACAGGAGCAGGGGGCGGGGCGCCGGGCGCCCAGGGGAAGTCTGTCGTTCGTCTGCCCGGGCGCGTGAGGGGAGCGCGGCGCCGGGGCTCGGTGATGGACAGGCGAGGGTCAGGATGGTGAGAGGGTCTGACTCGGAGGAGTAAATACTACATGAACTGGGTCAGAGGTAGTTTTACTGTTGGACATAGTGGAGCAGCTGGTCTGTGTTCTGGACGCGTCGGAGCGCTCATTCCTCCCTCCCTCTCTCTCTCTCTCTCTCTCTCTCTCCCTCTCTCTCTCTCTCCCTCTCTCTCTCCCTCTCCCTCCCTCCCTCTCTATCCCTCCCTCCCTCTCTCTCTCTCTCCCTCCCTCCCTCCCTCCCTCTCTCTCTCTCCCTTTCTCTCCCTCCCTCCCTCCCTCTCTCTCTCCCTCCTTCCCTCTCTCTCTCTCTCTTTCTCTCTCTCCCTCTCTTTCTCTCTCTCTCCCCCCCTCCCTCCCTTTCTCTCTCTCCCTTTCTCTCCCTCCCTCCCTCCCTCCCTCTCTCTCTCCCTCCCTCCCTCCCTCCCTCTCTCTCTCTCTCTCTCTCCCTCCCTTCTTCCCCCTCTCTCTCTCTCTTTCTCCCTCTCCCTCCCCCTCTCTCCCTCTCTCTCTCTCCCTCTCTCTCTCCCCTGGCGGAGCCAAAGATAACTCATGGAGTAGCCGTGTGTGACTGTAATCACTTCAGCCCCAGTCTCCCCAGGAGAGCAGGCCGTCTCCGGCGCTCCAGAAGCTCTCAGACCCGCCCTCCCCATCATCACATGCTCAGCACCGGTCACAGAGGGCTGGCCTGGCCAGACAGCACCTTATAGCGTAGAGGCGGATGTGCGTGTATGTGCGTCCGTGTGTGTTAGGTTGTCTCTAAGAGGGTGCATCATGTGCCTCTCCCGCACGGCAGCGGTCCAGGTGACCGACGGGCCGGTCTGAGAACCAAGCTGTAGATAATTACATTACACATCTGTAAAAGCGCGCGTCGTTCGAGGGCTAGGCTAAGAACGGCGTCGCCCGCGCCGTCTGAACGCAGTTCAAAGCCCCGTCGCTGAGTGAAGGGAAAATTGAAGCGGAATGAAGTGTGTTCACTTGACACGCCTGACCCGAGCTGGTGAAGCTGAATACAGCTGAACCGGCGCTGGAACCACCGTCACTTTACATTAATATGACTTCCTGAGGAAAAACAGAGGTGGAGAGAGAGAGAGGGTCACGGCACGGGACGAGGGGATTGCGCAGGCAATTCCGCCTACTTTGTCAAGATTAACTTTTCAAGGCATTTCTTGAGTGTCTTCCTCTCAGATGAGCTCGCGCCCATACAGCAAATTGGTAAACTGATTAGGTTCAGATTAGTACAGGCTGATAAGAGATTGAATGGATATACTGTTGAGATTAAAGGGATAACCCAGATTGACTGCTAGATGAGTTTGTGCATCACACCCTTTCCGCTAGCTCCTGGTCCCTGTTGTAATTAAGGCTTTAAGGTGTGTGCGTAATCAAATATATAATGATGCCAGAATAATGTGATAATGAATTAATACATTACAAGAAGTGAATAAAGAAAGCAGCGGCTAATTGTATGAGATTATTCTTTCTTTCATTAGCTTTTTGAGACAAAATCTCATTATATGCATCGCAAGCTATAATGGCAGATGAAATCCAGCTTTAGAAATATGTAAATTAGCAAACATCTTCGAGTGTGGAAAATCACGAGGGGGAGAGAAAGCTACTTTTGAATTGCAAGATATTATTTTTACCTCGGCTGTGTGATCTCGAACCCCCCCCCACCCAGAGTGGGCTCAGAGTGGGCTCAGAGTGGAGAGGTTTCCCTGTCCGCTCCACTCCCACCCGCTCCCAGAATGCAGCGCTCTCCTCAGCGGACCCCAGGGCTGTCCACAGAGCTGCCTGTCTCCTCAGTTAGGGGGAGCCACACCTGTGCAGGCTGCAGCGTTGCTTCAAGTGGTGTAGCCCCCCCCCCCCCCGGTGGCAGTGGCTTCCTGTCTGTCATTCAGGAGTAAACACTTAACCTTGAAATGCTCTGGGTAAATTTGTTTTTGAAATTTGGGTTGGGATTGATAAATTGCTTTTCATGAAGCAATTTATTTGTTTTACTGGATGATTTCAGAGATGAATAAGGGCATGGCTCGTTAGCAGGGAGGATAGGTGATAGCGTCTTTTGGCTCTCGGGGAATAATGAACTGAACTGACAACTTTGTTTTTATTGTCATTTACACTGGCTAGATAAAAATGCTTGAGATTTGTATTTTTTCATATTTATTATCATTTCTTCTTTTTTTCACCTCGCGCGATAATACAAAATGAACTAAGCTAAAACCCAGCACCAATAATTGCACTGCAAAAACCTTGTTACGTTTGATTATGTTGTTGGTAATTACAGTGGAAAACAGTCTAGCTATTAAGCTTTCTAATGGCAGCAATACAGAAAGCAATCCAATTACCAGTAGTTTGTATCTCACACGGAAAATAAAGATTTCTCTCAATAAAGATGATCTCCTGTCCCGACTCTGCTGGTGGTAATGGTGCGAGAGCCTGACGCGGGCTGGTTATCGTTAGCGGGGCTAAATGGTGATGGCTTGGAGGAGGTTTCTGACGACGTGGTGTCCCGACTCTGGGTTTTTGGGGGCAGCTCGGCTGCCGGGGAGTCTGGTGGCTTCTGAATTATTTACCCGGGCTGCTGGACCGTAGCCTCGGAGGCCCTGGCCCCGGTAGCGCCGGCCTGGACACGTCTCCCTCCAATGCTAGCCGTTAGCAGGGAGGGACGGGGGGTGCTGATGGTGGTGAGGAGAGGGACCAGAGCACCCCCCCGCCCCCCCACCTCACACACACACACACACACCCCTTCATACAGAACCAGCCCCCTCCACACCAGAAAGACCAAGGAGAGATTTATTCAGATCAAAGTGCAGAACTTTTTAATTAAGGGGAGAGAGTGGTTAGAAACAGAGAGATAGAAACAAGCAGCCGTTTTCCTATTAAGGAGAAATGTCAAGCGCGGTGGCGGCGCGATAGTCTCAGCGCGTCCCTTTGTTGTCCCCCCTGACATTGCAGGCTAATTTTTCATGGTTATTTGAACTGGAAAATGAAAGAGGGGTTTGCGATTATTTCCTATAAATGACAACACAATCGCATTACGCTTCAGTACAAACACAGAGAGGATATTGCCTTTTCATATTTCATGTGAAACTAATGGATGGGATATGCAAAGAGGCCCAGCGAGGAAAAGACAAATGCAGAGAGAAAGCAGCCTGTGTTTGGTTAGTATTAGAATCCCACCTGATAGGCTGAGGAAGTACAGAATGTGTTTGTTTTTTTCAATAAGTGCTGGCAGTCCTGAGGATGTTTTAAAGTGCCTCTGCACAATGTATTCATTGGATTCCGTTAGCGGATAGCTATTAGCAGCCAGACTGGGCTGAATGGTAAAGACTTCTCCGCTCTCCTGGTACTCATCGTGTCCGCACGGCGTGGGGCTGATAGCCCCCAGAACAGGGTCACATTCCCCCTGGGGAGAGGTATAGGAGGAGGATGTAACACTGTGGACACACACACACACACACACACACACTACCCAGTAGTGGTGCTGGTTATGTGTACTATCTAACCAGGATATTACAACTGAACTGAGCAGGCTGGGGGCATTACAGTGCAAACACATCGATGATGGACCATATCTTATGTTTTTAAATCAAATTGATTAGCCATATTGGTATTCATAACCTTGGCGGATTCCGTTTTATCTGGCCGTACGCTTTCATAAACAACCGGCCAGACGTGCCGCTGACCGCGTGTCCAGAGCCGGCGGTGGAGCGGGCCAACCGGTGCGCTCGGTCCAGAGGTGTATGCTGGGTAATGCGTTTGTGTGTGTTAACACGCTTGTATGTGTGTGTGTGTGTGTGTGTGTGTGTGGTAGTTTCATGTAGATGTGGGGAGCCAGCCGGGAGAGCTGTGTGCAGCGGGATGCTAACACACACACACACACGCGCTGCGCGCCGAGACAGGCTAGGCGCTACGTACATCCAGTCACGGCCACATTGATTTTCTTCTGAGCTAATACCTCCACAGAGCGCTCCGCAGGCAGATGGATGCACTACAAAGATATGCAAAGGGTGCGCTCGATAAATCGACAGGCGGAGATCTTTTTCAGACGGTCCACTGTAGTGTCTAAAAAGAGACGTAAACAGACGTAAACAGATAAGTACCTGTTAATGAACACCACACACACACACACACGCACACACACACGCACACAAACACACACACATGTACACACACACACACACACACACACACGCACACACACACACACACACATGTACACACACACATGTACACACACACACATGTACACACACACACACACACACACCGGCCTGCCTGTGGGCTGAAAAAGCCTATATCAATAATAGACAGAAGAGTAACGTCCTTAGAAAATTATAGCAGTGTTGGAAAATGTAAAGATTAAACAGTATCAGCTTCAATGTGAAAAGACAGTATATTCAATAGCCCCCTCGTTTTCAAGGGCCTCTTCTTGGATGTTGTTTGCGGAATATCATTCGTGCATATGAAAAACAAAGTTGTATTCACATTCCGTATGCTTATTAGTCAGATATGAAACAATGAGAGTGTGTGTGTGTGTGTGTGTGTCATATATAATAAACGTGTGTGTAGATGTAAAAGTGCGGCTGTCTTGTTAAGCACAGCAGGGCCGGTGTGTGTCTCTGTGGAGACGGGCTCTGAAGCTACGCGCTACCTGGTAATTAAAGGCAGTTTGTGGCGAAAGCCGAACGTCAGGAGAGATGAGCTATGAACAAAAGAGCTGTGACAGTTTCAGGTTACGTGATTTCTGTGTTCCCCCTTTTGCCAAATGAAAAATCAATACTTTTTTTTTTTCTCCGGGTTATACATATTCAGAGTGGCCACCGCGCTTCCGCTCTGTGAGAGGGGGGGGTGGGGGGGGGGGGGGGGGCTGGGGGCTGGGTGGGGGGGGGGGTTGGCTGTTTGCCTGTCACAACTGTACCATCGCATTTTCCGACCCACTGGTGAATTTTTCAGACTTGATGTGATTGCCCTTCATGACAACAGAGATGCTTTTTTCATACCCCCCCCCCCCCCACACACACACACACACACACACTCACACACACACACACACTCCCCGGAAGAGCTGGAAATAGGTGCAGCCATTGTGGCGTGAGCTCCAGGAGAGAAAGATGCATTAAAAAGATGGTTGATTTGAAAAGAAAAGAAAAAAAAGAGGGAGGAGGGTAAACATGAATGCATGGCAGGGGGTGACAGAGATGGAGAGAGAGAGAGAGGGAGCGAGGGAAAGAGGGAGGGAGGGAGGGAGAGAGGGAGGGAGGGAGAGAAAGAGAGTGTGTGTGTATGTCCCGTCCCCCGGGCATTGTGGATGGGAGGGCAGTGTCCAGTGATGTCTTCGCCTCCTACCAAGGCTTTTAGCCCTGCGCCTGGCAGCGAAAAGCACAGCCTGTGTTCTCCTTTGTCCGTCTAATGTGTGTTTGTGAGGCCACGGCCATCCTGGACACTGCTTAATGGCCGGGCTAAGATATAAGATATAAGCATACGTGCGTGCGTGTGTGTGTGTATGTATTGTGTGGGGTATTGTGTGTGTGTGTGTGTGTGTGTGTGTGTGTGTGTGTGTGTGTGTTTGTATGTATTGTGTGGGTATTGTGTGTGTGTGTGTGTGTGTGTGTGTGTGTGTGTGTGTGTGTGTGTGTGTGTTTGTATGTATTGTGTGGATATTGTGTGTGATTTGTGTGTGTGTGTGTGTGTGTGTGTGTGTGTGTGTGTGTGTGTGTGTGTAGCGTAGCTGAGGCTGGAGAGAGAGCAGTCCCTGAATGTTCACTCCCTGGGCAGCCACATTAACCCAGATCCTCCTCCCCTCCATCACTCAACTAAAACACAAAGAGAGAGAGAGAGAGAGAGAGAGAGAGAGAGAAAGAGAGAGCAGCAGGGAAATAGAACACCAACCATTTCACCAGTTGTATTTGTAATGTGTCTAAACATATCATTAACATGGGCAATACTTCTAATTAGTATAAATTCCTGAGAGACAGCACTTTAGGGAAAACATCACATGCTATTTTTAAAGGAGCATTATTATAATGCTGCCTGCTGCTCCTCCCTGGCGCTGGTCTCTCTGGTTCTCCCCCCGGTGGTCTCCCCCCGGTGGGGGCTCTGTGTTGGGGAGAGCTGCTGCTTCACTATTGATGAGTCCAGCTCAGGGCTCTCTGCTTATGGGAGAGAGGCTCAACATCCACGGCTTTAGACGCGTCATGTCTGTGATACAGGTACTGAAACATGTTGTGTTTCCAGTGAGATGTCTATTTAGAATAACAGGATATATATATATATATATATATATATATATATATATATATATATATATATGCCCCCGGAATATATATATATATATATATATATATATATTCCGGGGGCATGTGCAAATTAGATTTCCCCTGATTAGATGCTCTCGCTGATGCAGGCCAAGGGAACACATTCCGTGTGTGACCCCCTCTGACCTGATCGGCCTGGATGGTCACTGAAACGGCCAGTGACTTTGAAAGGCTAGGGGGATCAAATTAAGTGTTGCTTGGAAGGCCTGGGGGGGGTTAGGGGGGGGCAAGGAGAGAGGGAGAGAGAGAGAGAGGGAGAGAGGAGGAGGAGGTATTGTTCTAAGGCAGTGTGAGCTATCCCTGCTGTTTGTGATTAACTTGCCGTTTAAAGTTTTTTAGCCATTAGCTTCCCTAGCCCCATAGCCCCCACCTTCCCCCCCCCCCTCCACGGAACACCCTCCTCCTCCACCTCCGCCCTGCGCCTCCCCCTGCTGCCCTCTGCCCCAGGGAGACACAGCGTATTCATTCACATTTAGATGGGGAGGTCACGGCAGGGCCATAGAGGAGGGAGCACCGTGTCCTCTTCCATAGACAGGCCAGGAATCTGGCACCTAGCTCAGCCCCTCGCCGGCAGGGAGACGCAGCCCTCACAACCACAGAGGTACCCTTCTTTCCTTCTACACCTGGAGAGCATGCGTGCGAGTGTGTGTGTGAACGTGTGCGTGCGCGCGCGCGTGCGTGCGTGCGTGCGTGCGTGTGCGTGCGTGCTTGAGAAAGAGAGAGAGGTGGGGTGGACAAAGAGAGAGTGAGACGCGAAAGAGCGATGGAGATACAAGACACTCCTCTTTGCGTGCGTGCGCGTGTGTGTGCGCGCGTGTGAGAGAGGGAGATGTCAGTGTTGGGCAGTTTGTTCAGCGTGTGCAGTGTGTTGATGTGATGCTAGGTTGCAGAGTGCATGAGTCATAGGTAGCGTTTATAAGAGCTGGGGCAGAGCCCAGTAGCACCACGTCCACTCACTTTCCATCCACAGATTGGCTGCATATTTATGGGTATTTTTTAAGGTTACTATTGAGATACATAAATACTGTAACACAGTTCATTTAAAAGCGCTAAAATGCATATTGATATTTAGAATAATGACATGTAACAAAACAACAATTTTATTTTTTTGGGGGGGGCAATTAAATGTAATCTTTGTTCGCTTTTATTTGTATTTCCTCAGCTTAATAATTGAGTAATAGCATGCTGTCAGCGGCAGTGTGTGGTGTTTGAATGGCGGCAGAGCAGTTGCAGTGCGGTTTGTGTCATGTTGTGGTTTACTGGTTTCTCCTAAGTGAAAGCTCCCCCCCCCCCTCCTCCTCCTCCATCCCCCCTCCTCCCCCCCCACGCCCCCTAACCCTCGTCGGGCATCGGGCCGGGCTCTGCAGACTCGCGGTTTTCCTGACAGGCCGGCTCACCCGGACGCTGGCGAGGAGGCGGTCTCGGGGCGAGCTGGGAGTGTTTTTCTGTGTGTTGTGGTTTTAAAAGGGGTCGGGGTCGGTGGGGTGTGGGGGGTGGGGGGGGCTTGCCTATCGGGCGCAGGGGTGCTGATATGAGGAGCGGACAATGCTTGATAGCCGCGCCCCCCCCCCCCCCCCCCTCTGCTTCTCAGCATGGGGCCTGTGTCCTATTGTCCCACGCTACCCTCCTGTCACTTTCATTTTACGCCCCCCTGTCCGGAGTCAGGCCAGCTTTGATATGGGCGAGGGTGGCGGTGGCGGCGAGGGGGGGGTCTATCAAGGAGGGGAGATTTTTTAAAAGAAAGAAGTAGGGGAGAAAGATAGAGTCTGTGAAGTGTGAAATAAGATTGTTTTTGATCCGACAGAGCAGCGTTCGGGAGAAGGAAGCTGTCCGGAGCGGGATAAAGAATCTGGGAGGGGGGTAGGTGGGGGGGGGGGACCCCTGATTTACAGTGAGGCGCGGTGACACCTGGTTAAAATGATAACAACAGCCTCAATAATCATAATGACAGCAACGAGAACTCAGACACACACACAAACACACACACACACACACACACAAACACACTACCGGCTGCTCCACACCGGACGCCCGGAGACTAGCTAGCCGAGCGACCCCCCCCCCCCCCCCGCCTGGTCCACAGCTCTGGGGAGAGAGAAAGAGAGAGCAGAGGAGAGGAGAGGGGAGGAGAGGAGAGCAGAGGGCAGCCCTCAGCCCCCACGCTGGTCCTCAGCTCTGGGGAGGGAGAGAGAGGCGAGGTTCGCTCAGCTCAGCTCAGCCCTCCTGGGCTGCGGGAGGGGAGGGAGGGAGAGGGGGGGGAGAGGGGGGAGAGAGGGACGAGCAGGCGGGCGGGCAGGGCAGAGGAGCCGGGTGATCATGAGAGAGAGACATGCAAAAAAAAAGAGCAGGGACTCTCTCTCTCTCTCTCTCTCTCTCTCTCTCTCTCTCCCTCTCTCTCTCCTGTATGTGAGGAGCTCTGGAACCACTCTTCCCAGGTAGGACAGTATTTCTGTGTTTTCAAAGGGGCAGTTATCACAGCTCTGTGCTCCACTGCAGTGGGTAGGAGGAGGAGTTTGACTTAGTGATTTATATGAACAGTGCATATGCTGTGTATATACATATATATATACACCATTATTTACTCGCTGTCCAGGCTGAGTTGGAGTACTGGGAAGTGCAGTGGCTACCATCTATTATTTATTTGTGCGTTTGTGCCTGTCAGGGTGATTAGCGTTAGCGTGATCTCGCTTCTGCTGAGGGAAAAGAGGAAAGCGTGTCTCCCTCGTCTGAAGGTAATCTCGTCCGTCTTCAGAGTCTCATCCTCGCCGGACGTTTCCTGCCCCAGCATCTGCTCTTGTCATCTCCGCATATTTCTTCTTCTTCTTCTTCTTCTTCTTCTGCTTCTGCTTCTTCTTCTTCTTCTTCTTCTCCTTCTGCTTCATCTTCTTCTCCTTCTCCTTCTCCTTCTTCTCCTTCTCCTTCTTCTTCTTTCCCCACGTGTCAAACTGTTTGTTGCCGCTCAGCCATCCCTCCCCCCACTCCCCACCCTCCCCCATTTGTGTGTGTGAGTGTGAGTGTGTGTGTGTGTGTGTGTGTGTGTGTGTGTGTGTGTGTGTGTGTGTGTGTGTGTGTGTGTGTGTGTGTGTGTGTGTGTGTGTGCGAGTACCTCGCTCTCGCCCGGCTTGTGTAGGGTGACACCTATGGGTCTGACGAAGCCCCTGCACTTATACATCTGCAAACGGAGAGAGGGAAGTAGGGGTGTGTGTGTGTGTGTGTGTGTGTGTATGTGTGTGTGGGTGTCTAGATGTGCACACAAGCTATTTGGAAACAGGAACATTTTTAGTATATCTGAGAGACGGAGACATACTTCAGTTTATCTTTTTTTTTCTTTCTTCAGTCCTACCATTTCAGCCATGCAGGTGATATGTACGTGTGTTTGTGTGTGTGTATGTGTGTGTGTGTGTGTGTGTGTGTGTGTGTGTGTGTGTGTGTGTGTGTGTGTGTGTGCAACTGCATGTGTGTGTGTGTCTGCATGTGTGTGTGCGCTTGTCTGTGTGTGCGAGTGCATGCGTGTGTATGTGTGTCTGTGTGTGTGTGTGTGTGTGATGTGTGTGAATAGTGTGTGTGATGTGTGTGTGTGTGTGTGTGTGTGTGTGTGTGTGTGTGTGTGTGTGTGTGTGGCAGCGTGTGCTCCAGCAGGATGGGGAGTCTGTAGACGGTCTCCACTGACAGTGGGAGGAGGCGCTGATATTTTCATGCTCCTAACACACTAGCGTAATCTCCGTGTCCGCGGAGGGCTTATTCAGCTCGCCTGATTAGATTAACGGAACAGTTTCATATCATAGTATTAGAAGGTTAATGAAGATGATTAATTAGAAGACAACCTTCAGGCTATTGTCCTTTGCATAGGATTTGGGTTAGAAATGGCCTGTTGCCACAGCGTTTAGTGGTTCTGCTCATCTCGATGTAGTCCTAATCTATGACTTCATTTTTATAGCCCCCCCATCTGCATCATACTCTTAGGCCACTAGTGACCTTTCATTAATTATAGCTGGCCCAGCTTTAATCATTGTAATACCGTCGGAGACGATATGAGGAATCGGCAGAGACGTCCGCCACTTAAATATGTAGCGCTGCTCCCTGGAATTAGATGTCTGCATCTCTGCGTAGATGATGAGAGGTTACTGCGCGGCTTGTGGTGAAAGTGTCGTACGTCTTGATTAAAAACCTAAATGAAGAAGAGCTGTGAGCGAGAGGGGGCGGGTGAGGAGGAGGAGGAGGAGGAGGAGGAGGAGGGGGGGGGGAGCACCGCTGCACCCCGCGAGAGAGCCGTCTGGAGAACGTTGAGGTGACAGCTGTTGTATTCAGTGACGTTGAATGGAGGTTGAATCCGGGCTGCGGATCACTGCAGTGTTAAGGGGGGAGAGTTGTTTCACAGTAGAGGTGAGGGGGAGTCAGGCACGGCGCGGGCGCAGGGTAGCAGCCCCCTCTTTCTTTTAAAGGTGTAACAATTTTACCTGGGGATTATTTTGTAATCTGAGCTCTCGCTGTATGGTATCCTAATTCAGCAGGATTGTGGATTTGTACAGGCGGGAGCTAGATTGGATTCCGGGGGCTCTGGTGTTCCGAGCTCCGTGTTCCGTGCTTATAGGTCCTCCTCACCAGCAGAGGATGGACGGACGGAAATTGCAGGTTGCCTTGGAAACATAATAGAAACATGGTTGGTCAATAAAGAAATAATGAAAAAATGTATTCATGCGAGTGGGATCTAGGGAACACTTAAATGTGCTTTTTCCTGCGAGCCAGTTATCCTTCTTAAATACCTTCATTTAAACACAGGATCAGCGTCTGCTGCTGGCAATAACGCCTAACAGCATAATCCATACGCCAATCACTCTGCTCCTAGGAGAAGGGGCTTCCCATCACCAAAACCGTCAGGAGTGTGTGGATATTGGCTCTGGCCTTTGCCACCAACACAAAGGCGTTTTCCATTGACTTCATGCTTTGTCAGTGAGAATCTCCCCAATGCCACGGTGATTATCAGCACAGGAGTAATAGGAGGTATTGCTAGGAGAGTTATAATGATTGTGCTCGATATCTGTTAGTGCCTCCAGCAGTGTCTCTCGTGTCCTTGTAAATCTTGTAATTCTCCTACATTTCTGAACATTCGAGGAAGTTATTTCAAGGAGGGGGAAAAAAACACATTCACCCAAAGCTGTAACTGTAGGTTATTATGAAGTACTACGTTATGGATAGACATTCCAGAGTATCTGAAATGGATGAGTCCAGGTTGGGTGAACCCTTGGCCTGGCAGTGCTGTGTGTGTGTACAGGTACGTGTGTTTTTGCGTGTGTGTGTGCGTGCACGCGTGCGCGCATCAGTGATTTCGATCACATAACTCCCAACGACTATGATTGAAGTCCAGCCTGATCTGAATGGGAAATGACTTCACACACACTCACTACAGTATGCGCCCATCGAAGCTACGGTTTCATTTCCATCCCTTTGATTTATAGAATATGGAAGCTATGGAAGAGTCTACGTATATGTTAGCTATACATGGAGAGAGGGAGATTGAAATGTTTGAAGTGTTGTGCGGATCTCCCATCACAAGAGAATTGATATCACAAAGCGTACGGCATATAAACCCTGCTTTCCTGGTGGACATGTGTGCATCAAATGAAGCAGAGGTGACTGGAATGTTCCAGAATCTGTGGTTAGAGGATATTTCTGATAGTAAAGTTTGATGGGCCTTTTGCAGTACAGCGGTATTTAGGTTCAGGTTACATACAGTGTTTCGTAACTAAAGGAGTGGAGAAGTGCTCTGGATAATATGAGATCATAAAAGTGGCGTAGATTGTGGGTTGTCAAGTGGTGAGCTAAGATCCGATGAGTGTTGACTGCAGGGCTGAATATTTGAACAGGATATTTCAGTAGCTGTTGTTGTAGCATTGTCGATATATCAATAGCCTGTCCTGTAGAGACCTGAGCAAGGAGGCTTTTTCAAAAGAACATTTAAGTACGTTTGCTGAGAATTAGCTGACTTGTGTAATAACTGATAGGGCTTATTGACTGAGGCCCAGTTTACAGTGGTCAAATCAATGCTGTTGTGTGGTAGTCACGGTACTTTTAAACAAACTTAACAGGCAGACGGGGTGCTCAGGGGGCATGGGAGAGGACTAAAGAAGATTGATGCCCTTTTTATTATCTCTTTTTTGCTACCTTTTCCTCTGTGTGTTACTTAGAGATGACATTATGGGATATCCATTGTTTGGACTTCAGTACCTCTAAAAGGCCTGATATATTGAGCGGAGGCTTTTAAGGTGGTTACATGGGATTTCTGCATTTGACTTGGCAGAAAAATAAAATGAAATGCGGGTTTGAACGTTTTAAATATTTATGAATTTTATTTTGCAATAGCGAAGTAGTAGGAGTGAAATGATTATTTTATTAGTAAGTAGCCTAGCAGACTGCAGCTGGACTCCAATGTATGTATAGACAGAGTGAGAGAGAGAGAGAGAGAGAGAGAGAGAGTGAGAGAGAGAGAGAGAGAGAGAGAGAGAGAGAGAGAGAGAGAGAGAGAGAGAGGGAGAGAGAGAGAGGGAGAGAAAGAAAGAGAGAGGTCTTTTTCTAGAAACATGCTCCTTGCACAATTCTTTTTCCAGTCTGCATACTTCAAACCGCTTTGGAAAACGTGTGTATGTTTCTAGCACATGTGCGGTTTTCTGCAGCTTTGTGTCCATATTAAACAGAGGAAACCATAAAGGCATTTGTGTCATGGTCTAGAATAAATGAAGAATTATAACTTTTGGGATTGAATTAAGAATAGCCTGCGTAAGTGTATAAGAACTATAAGAAATATAAGCCTTGTGAGAATGATAATACAAATGATTTCAATTATTAGTATGGTGTTCTTTTTATGTATTATGATTATGGTTGTGATTATTACAATAATATTTATTATTATTACTATTATTACTACTACGACTACTACTACTACTATTTTTATTTATTCTTCTAATTTAATAATAATAATTATTATTATTATTATTATTCAAAAATTACCATTAGTATGGATGTAGTTAATAGAACATCCATCTAAATACATTCCTTTATCTCCGTGTTCATAAACATGTATCTTTATCTCTGTGTTCATAAACATGTATTTTTACTTCTTGTTTTAATCTAAATGATTTGCCAAATGCATCCATGGTGATCAAATAGCCCAGGTCAGAAAGCAGATCCCGCCCCCTTCGTCTGGTATCCTTGTAACTGCGTGTCAGCAAATGTAATTGTTGTAAGCTCCTATAGAAAAAAAACGCTGCCGTCCCTTTAAGTGCTTCCACCAATTCTGATGTCGTGTTGATTTACATATCCCATCCTCTCCTCCCCCTTCAGGAGAGCTGAGCGAGGATGTGGAGGCTGCCAGTGAGACCACCACAGAACAGGAGGACCAAACCAAAGACAGAGAGAGTGGGGGGGAGAAGGAGCTCACCAAAGGGACAGGTAAGGCCTATATTTACACTACACACATGCTGGGACACACTGGCCTCAAGGCATCTGAGCTGCTGCATCTGATTTGTTCTGAACAGAAGGGCTTTTTGTCTAAACTAATTTTACACATTCTACCAAAATATCAGAGCCCCTTTTAAGTAATACGGCTCTGTTTTTTACACCACAAATTCAGTTCTATTTATTTTTTCTTAAAAAGGCCTCTGTTTATATCTTCCTGGTGGGTCTCCTCCCATCACAGCCCCATCAGATGAATTCAACGAAATTGTCAATTTTGAGATAATCCGGTCAGGTGACATGTGACTCATGTTTTGTCTATTCTGAATGGCTGATATGGAGAGAGAGAGAGAAAGAGAGAGAGAGGGGTGAAGTGGGGGGGGGGCATAATTCCAGCTCTGCCACGTGTGTGTGTGCGCATGTGACAGGTCTGACACCCCCCACACCCCCCCCCCCCACACCCCCTCCCCCCCAACTCCCCTACCCCCAGCACCACGGCCACTCCTGCACTGATTGTGTGTGGCAGAAACACACACCTGTGTTAAGTGTTATCAGATAGGGATATTTATTTCTGCATGGGGCTTTCTGATGCCAGGTGCAGGTGTTGAGTTCCACAGGGGGGCGGGGCTTGTGTTAAGGGGAGGAGTGAAGGGTGTTTAGGCCTAGTCTGTGGTTCAGGCCTGTAGCCATCTGCAGGGGGCTTGTATCTTAGACCATATTGGTTAGCCATTCATTTCAATTAACTGTTGTTTTAATGTGAATACTTTTCTTCCATGCATACTGTAGGTGTTTGTTTCAAATAGTCCAGGATAGGAACATGGTAGTCCAGGATAGGTGTGTGTGTCTGTGTGTGTGTGTGTCTGTGTGTGTGTGTGTGTGTGTTTGGACACATGCATGGTACATGCATGGTACGTGCGTGCATGAGTGTGTGTGTGTCAAGGTGAGCGGGCATGTGTGTGTGTGTGTGTGTGTGTGTGTGTGTCGAGGTGAGCGGGCATGTGTGTGTGTGTCGAGGTGAGCGAGGTTACTCTTCCAGGCAGTCTAGGAGAGCAGATTGGACAGGAAGTGAGTGTGACGCCCCCCTAGACGCCCCCCCCCCCGCCCCCCCCGCACCCCAGCCATATGTTAACCTGAGAGCACAGCTAGCGATGGTGTCATACCCTGTCAGAGGTCCAGATAGCCAATCTCAGCAGGCCAAGAACAGGACTAGCCTAAACCTCCTTACACCAGTGAGGTTATGAGAGTTGTAAGTACTGTAATAGCCGGTGTCTGACGTGGCGGTAATGGTCCGTGCGGTCGGAGACGGTGGTGACAGGCCCGCGGGTGTCTCTCCCAGAGGGGGCGGGGCGGGGTGTTGACGCACCCTTTTGACACAGATACTGTGTGACCGTCTCTGAAGTGGCGGAGGCATGCGGCCGGCCTCACAGGCAGGGAGCCCCCCCGCGCTGTACATCCTGCCGGGGTGAGGGCCGGGGCAACAGAAAACAGGGACCTACCCTGGACATATGGGCCTGGTCTCATACGCTGGGATTGAACCCCGGAGAACGCAGCGGCCATTGTCGTTTTTGAAAAGAAAATTAGAAGTACCAGTGTCAGTGATGTTCTCATGATATCCTTTATGTTTTCTGTTTTGTTACTGTGGGATATATATATATATATATATATATATATAGGACTCTAAAGTAATTGCTGGAACTCACTCACCCCCTAATCTGTTCTCCACGGTAGAGTTATGGTAATGACAGCAGACACGGTGAAACAGCAGGGCTGGGGAAGGGGCTGT
>NC_140237.1:24027737-24030237 GCF_949987555.1 Borostomias antarcticus
CACAAAAGCCCCTGGTTTACGGAAAAGGGTCATGAATTAATAATCACCTAATTGACTCTTAGGAGTTTTTTTTTTTTTTTTTTTTTGCTTCTCCTGCTCTGCCTTTTGTGCTCTCAGATGAAAGTCCACTCTGTGTATCTGTCAGAAGACGTTTGGTCCGGATGGCAGCTCCGTGTGTAATGGCCGAGAGAGAGGGAGAGGAGAGGTCAGGGTCACCGCCAGGTTCCTCACAGACCCACAGGTCAGGGAGGGGGTCGGGGGGCCTAGTGAGGTTCCTGTAGGAAGCCGTATGGATAGCGAGGCCCCCCCCACCCCCCCTCCTCTCCACCACGGGGCTGGCGAACACGGAAAACTTTCCGAGCCAAGGTCGCGCAGGGAATCCAAATATGAAAGCGCAGCTCCGAACGTCCTCCGGGTGGTAATGAGACAGGGCGGACGGCGAGATTTGAATATTAAAGAACTCGGAATACTTGATTGTCATTTTATACAGCATAATAAATTTCAAATTACCTTTCAAGGGCAGTCCACCGGTGTGACTTTTAGTGAGCAATTCAGTAGTTCACCTGCTACAGTTACTACCGTACCATACCATCTGGGCTCCCCTTAGCTGAGACCTGATGGACTCCATGTGGCCGGTGTGTGTCCATGCACTCAGGCCGGGGTCCGGGGGGGGGTGGGGGGGTGGTGGTGTTGGTGGGGGGTTTCTCAGGGCAGCGGAGCGGAGGGGGCTGGTTGTGAGCCACTTCCATCAGGACCCAATGTTCTGGTCACGGCCTCCGCTAATGGATCTGGTCGTCCCCTGCGTTCTTCCGGTACCAGCCCAACCGTGCCGCGCTCGGACCGCGACGCCCTCTGTTTTTATCGCTCTCCCTTCCGTTACGGTATGTTCCCGGCTTCGTACTGTGTTGGTTTCTTTCTTCCCCCCCCCCTTGGACTTGACAGGGAACAAGCGGACACAGTCGCTGTGCTTTAGTCATGTCTCTGGTGGCTGAGATGTGAGATTCTTAGCAGAGAGCAGTTGATCAGATTTATGGAGTCCTAACAGGCCGTGACGAGGTGAGGCTGTGGCCTGTGTAAAGCATAGCCTTTGCACGCACGCGCACACACACACACACACACACACACACACACACACACACGCACGCACCCTTAGACAGGTATCTTGACCCCCTTTAAAGCAAGCAGCCCCTCATCTCCGATCCCTTGTGTTAATTGTGTATCAGTTAATTGACAAACACAAGCATGTTTGTCCCCAACACCATTAGGCTGAGAGCAGGCTAATGTTCAGCTCCTGGCTGCTCATAGTTCTGTACCACTCAATACCGTTATAGTCAACATGGTTGATTCCTGGAATCACCCTATTCATTTGGTTACTCTTTTTTTGTTTGTCATTTGGTTACTCTGTTTTGTTTGGTAGGGCTTGAAGACAATCAAAGATCATCTAGTATTATTCGAATATAGGAATTCAGACTTTAAGAGAACAGTGTTGGCCAGAGATCTGTCCCCTCGTGCCTGGACTAGACCTTCCCCTGGTCTGATAGATGATACCAGGTTCATGGAGGACTCCCTGTTGAGACATGGTGTCCATGTCTGTCTCTCTCTCTCTCTCTCTGTCTCTCTCTCTCTCTCTCTCTCTCTCTCTCTCACTCTCTCTCTCTCTCTCTCTCTCTCACTCTCTCCGTCTCTGTCTCTCTTGGGCCTCAGCTGTTTACACCCCCTGAGAGCGAGCAGTTTAAGAGTCACGCGTCTTACATTTCTGAGCCTGCCGAGCGCTCAGCCCCAGAACGCCCTTGGACCTTCAAGCACCGGCGCACAACACCACCTTACAGTACGCCCCGCGGTCCGAGGGAACGCCGGACGAATGCACACGGGAGGGAAGGGAGACAGAGGAGAGAGGAGACGGACAGCCGGGGGAGTGAGTGAGGCGGGAGTTAAACGGTGGTCGAGGAGGAAGCGGCGAGGACAGTGACTGAGAGCTTTAATGTCAGCGAATGGGGAGGCTCCTTTTGTTTAACGTTTCCTTTGTTTATTAGTGGATGTGTTTAATGGGATTGGCTGTGACTGGGGCTGTAATAGGGCCTCCCTGGCTGATGGTGGTGTCTCCGGAAGATCTGGCAGGCCAAAGCCAGGGTCCCCACTGGGTAATCAGTTCAGCCGCCCCCACACCTGATTGGACCTGACGTTTTAATGTCCGGAGCAAGAGTGTGGTCAGCCTTCCTTAACCTGACCCTCTGCAACCTCACCACTCCCCAATGCCCCCTGTTCTCAATTTGCCCTTCCAGCACTGTACAAATCAGGCCAAATTTAACTCTTTATGGCCTCGTTAAGGGCCGGCAAGACACCTCCTTACGTTTCACAGTGGATTCTTTCCGTTGGCGGTGGGGGCGGTGTGGTGCTGCCCGGCTCCCCGCTCCAGTGCCGGGCGGATTTAGCTCCTTTACGAGCATCGGCTTAGCCCAGTATTTTTACTCAGCTGTGTGATGCCTTTCTGTTTGCGGCT
>NC_140237.1:24032737-24147737 GCF_949987555.1 Borostomias antarcticus
AAGGTGGAAAATCAATATAGTAGTTTGACAGATGAGAGCTTTGAAGTGGGTGCCAGGACCCACTGGTGCTCAGTATATTAACCACCCGTCCGTGAGCAGAGACAGTTCTCTATTCCTCCGACTCTAGCACTTCTCTCTCTCTCTTTCTCTTTCTTTCTCTCTCTCTCTCTCTCTCTCTCCCTCTCTCTCTCTCCCACAGAGTAGGCCCACAATGCTGCTCTCGCTCTGCCTCTCACCCCATTAACCTCTCTGGTGTCCCCCCCCCCCCCCTCCTCCTCCTCCTCCTCCCTCTCCCCTCCTCCTCCCTCCCTCTCCCCTCCTCCTCCCCTCCTCCAGATGTACCAGTGCCCCTACTGCAAGTTCAGCAACACAGACCTGAACCGCCTCAGGATGCACGTGATGACGCAGCACTCAGTCCAGCCCATGTTCCGCTGCCCGCTGTGCCAGGACATGCTCAACAACAAGATCCACCTGCAATTTCACCTCACACACCTCCACAGTGTGGCGCCCGACTGTGTCGACAAGCTCATCGCCACGGTAAGTCTGTGTGTGTGTGTGTGTGTGTGTGTGTGTGTGTGTGTGTGTGTGTGTGTCGAGGGGTGGGGGGTGGGGGTAATGTATGCAGTATGTATGAGTACAGTATATGTTTTACAGTGGCCTTTATGAACACTAAATCAGTCATGTTGGTTACATTACAGTGCATTAAATTAAATTACAGTCATTTTGCAGACGCTTTTATCCAAAGCGACTTACAATAATTGCATTTAACGTAGGTAGGCAGTGTACTACTACTCGGCAGAACTCCCAAGTGCATCTACTTTCTACACAAGTGACTAAGAGCGTAATCTAGTGCTAAAGTTATAGCAACAGTCAGCTCTGTCATACACAGCTTAACCAAACCACTTATCATATCCTCAGCAACCACAGACCTCTCAGAAAGAGGTTGAGAACACAGCTGTTGTTATTCTGGCACGGTGCTACAACTCCACAGTCTGCTGTAATTGTTTTTGGCCGTTCAAGGTAACTCTGTGTGCCGTCCCCATTCAGTTTGCCCGGCCTTCTTCTCTTGCTCAATCGGCGCCGGTGAAGCAACGCACGCCCGTGGGATTGTACATTGTTTTGTCCCAGGCCTCTTAAGCCAGGGCCACTGAATTGTGAGAATGCTTCATCTCTTCCTTTATTAAACTCACCCATTTCCTAGGGAAGTGGCGCGGGCGGCAGAGGGCTGCAAATGTCACGGCTTCGCTTGTTTCCCAACCTCCCCGCGTTCATCCGTCATCTCCCCAGACCTTCGTAACCGGCGGGCCGCATACGGCGGAGCCACGGTCCGGTCGCGTCCCCCTGGTTATATTACCGGTCATTTACTGTATGTTCTCTGCGGGCGGGCGGGCGGCAGCGAAGCCGGCGCGGGGCTCGGCCATATTGAGCAGCGTTGAGGCAGGCCCGCGGTCGCCACTCTGGGGCGGGGCCCGGCTGCTCTCTCTCTCTCTCCGACGAGAGGGCGATGACTCACCTAGCCCTACCCAGCCTGCCTCTGGCTCTAATGAACCATGTCTCTCCTGTCTCCCCTACCGATAAATTGATGACATTTGAGCCTTTTATCCCAACACAAAAGGATACTGTTGATTATGAAATGGCTCAAGGCCACCCCACTGAGGTCAGATATTACAGGGGCCTGAGTTCTGGAGCTTAGGTCATCTTCCTCTCTGGCCCTAGCTGTCCTAACACCGTGTGCCCATAGTCAATGAGGCTCTCTCTTTTTGTTATTGTTTCTCAGTCAATGATACTTTTTCAATGATAGTGGGAGAAAGAAGAGAGACGAGACAGAGATAATTCTGTGCTTTGCTAGATGAGCTGCTTTCTTACTTCGCTCTCCATTTATTAGCACATTGACAATTCTCCCCATGTCTATGATCACCTCCATGCTTTTCAAAACAAAGCCTTTTATTATTAATATATTCAAGTAATTGTGACACAGATGAATTGAAATTTAATGAATACATTTTTTTCACTCTCTCTCTCTCTCCTTTAATGAAATGCAGGTTCTGGCAATGGGAATATTATTATTCACCATTTCTTTAATCTAGCCATCCTCAAATCTCAAGTGAATAATGAATGCAGTGATTTTATGGAAAGACAATGGCACACTGTGTGTCTACACAATCACACCTCAGACTGTAGCTTGGTCTGGGTCTCTTAGTCTCTCTTCCTGCTGGAACAAGGTGGGCCTTGGTACACATCCTGTAGGTAGATAGATTACTAACACAACAATAGGATAAAAATAGACATTGAAAGTAGCCCTTTCTCTCCCTAAGGAGAGACCTAACCTCATTTAGTTTTCATCATCATCAAAGGGAAGTAGGCCTTCTATTTGCTCTCTTATTTCCTGTAAATGACTGTGCAAATGTTGATGTTTGTTCTAGCCTGTGGAGCTGAATTGTTTGCCGGGCAATCATTCAGGGGACTGTGGCTTTGCCTGCTGCCTAGCCGTCCACTCACCCTGGTTTGGAAGCAAATGGTGAACACATCAGTATGGGAGGCAGAGATATTTCTTCTTTTATAGAGATAATAATGTACTGAGCCCCTGTGCGAGGCACAGCAGAGAAACAGAGGTAATATAATTCACATTAAAACCACCTTTTTATAACTGGTGGATCTAGATGGAAAGCTACTTTATCCTTTTCACATGTCTAGCAGACGAGCCTAATGAATTCTGAAATAGGGAACTTTTATTCCATGCCGACCGTGCAAGATGCACTCTCTCTCTCTGTCTCTCTCACTCTCTCTCACCCTTCACTTACCCACTCAGGTCTCTCTCTCCCTTTCTCTCTCTCCCTCTCTGTCTGTCACTCACTCGCTCTCTTCCTCTCTCTCTCTTCCTCTCTCTATTCCTCTCTCTCTCTCTCTCTCTCTCTCTCTCACTCACCCTCTTCTCTCCCTCCATCCCTCTCTCTCTCTGTCTCATTTTCTGTCTGTCTTAGATAGGGGTAATGAAAATAATTGTGCTTCATTAATTCTGAGTCTGGCTAGATGATAGCCATTTTGAACTATGTTTGCCAATTAGGCGGTCCAAATTAAAAGTGACCTTGGGATAGGCTCTGCTCTTGCCTCCCCTCCTCTAATGATGCAGTTGTCTAGGAACAGTCCACTTTGTAATGTAAATCACCCCTGTGTTTTGTTTTAGTGACTCTTCATGCTGGTCGGATTAATTTATTCTTCTTTTTTGGGAGAGGAGAAGTACAGTTGGAGAGAGAGAGATGGAGGGAGGGAAAAAAGATAGAAAATGGCTGGATATTTTCCAGTAGATTTCCGATTGCACTAATCGCGGGGTGATGGACTAGAGAACATTTACTGTTCCACTTAACCCCTGCGGCCCCACTGTGGCTTGGGGAGGGCTCTGCTGGTTATGTGATGGGAGGGAGGGTGGGGGTGGGGGGGTCTGCTTGGAGCTGACAGATATGTGGCAGAGTTGCAAGTTTTGTTCACAGACATCATATCCTCGTTGACTGATCACTGTTCGGATCACTCGTCTCTGACCGGCCCTTTTTAGAGAGACAGACCCAAGGCTGATGTGTTTTTATCTGTTACATTCAGTACTGTGGATGATTCCATTGTACATTTTCTCCTGGTATTATTGATATTTATTGATAGAATAATATTAAATGATTTCATGATGACAGCGTTGGTTATTATTCATGTATTATTCAGTATTCAGTAGTTCAGGTCAGATAGGATTTTTTGTAGCGTCCTGGTTTTGTTAAGATGATGATGTCATCTGAATGAGAGGAGGGATGACCTGAGAGGATGATGAGAGAGGGAGAGAGGGAGGGAGGGAGGATGGGAGGGCAGACTAGCAGAACCTAAAATGGAGGAACAGCATATCTAGGGGTGAGAACAACAGACTGACAGAGAGAGGGAGGAGAGAGGCGACAGTGGGGAGAGGAGTTTAGAGTGGCGGGATGGGAATTGAAATGTGGCACGGGGAGTGAGGCCGATTATTCTGTTGGGGGAAGTTAATTGAAGGAAGGTGAAGCAGACAGTTCTCCTGGCCTCTTCCAATCTCAATCACTGATTATTGTTAAATAGGAGCCCGTTAATGAGGGCGGTTGATGAATTGTAGTCTTTTTTTTAGGGGGGAGAGAGGCTATGGAGGGAGGGGGGGGGGGCAGGAGTGGAGATGGGGAGGGGGTTGCTAAGACAGAGGGAGGGCACTGTCATTCACACATGATTGACTTCAACCTTTTGAGAGCAGAGAAAACCTGCCCGCTTCTCTGCACTTTTTAAAATCAATATTCATTGCTCCTCGAAATGGTCTAATTAAAATGGCTGAATCAAATTAAACCAATGTAAATTGTAAAATGCATATCATGAAATAGATGTATTAATGTTAACTCAGACTGTCTATTCAGCTGTCATAGTGTAGCTCCATGCTGCATGTTGTGGGAATGACAGGACTAGCATATTAGGACTGAGGACATTTCAGGACCAAGGACACGACTAAGCCAAACATTTAATTTTAGATAGTACCTGTATCGTGTACATGACAAATGAATATCATTGAATCCTTGAATATTAGACCATTTCCCTCCTAGATGGATAATGTTTTCCCGAATGACAGCAGTGCTGCACACTCTGTTCCTCTCCATTGGAATCGGGTCCCCTTTTTAAGGAAGACTTATTTAATTAGATTCTCTAATAAGCTTTTCAGCTGGCCAAGGCTTTTCAGCCCATCACACTAATTGGCTGCAGCAGAACTTCCCTGGCACCTGACAAAACACCAGCAGTGATCAAAGTGCAAATACCAAGGATAGGATATAAAGTAAAAAAGTAATACGATTATGTGTGTATGTGTGTGTGTGTGTGTTGTGTGTGTGTGTGTGTGTGTGTGTGTGTGTGTGTGTGTGTGTGTGTGTGTGTGTGTGTGTGTGTGTGTGTGAATTAGAGAGAGTGAGCAAGATCTGGGGTTCTTGCATGCTGTAAAATTTTTATGATATGATATGTTTTTCTAAATTCATCTCATGGTGTGAAATCGGCTATGTACTTCCATTTAGACCAAATACTATATGATACTGTTTCAATACGTGTATCTTATGGATCAGACATTTACTAACAAGGGCCTTGCCTTGTGTTTGCTTACACAGGTGACGGCAACAGAGGTGCTGCCAGCCAGCATGTTCATCCCAGTCCCTGGCCCAGATAGAGAGGCACAGAGCACCCCCCAGGCCATCGCCAACTCCAGCTCTGATGAGACAAAGAAACTTAATGGTCAGTATCTCCTACCAGCGACTCTAGCTCTGTGGACTATTTTGTATTGTAATTGTCCATCTTTTCATTTGATTGTGAAGGGAAGTGTTCTCTTTCTTTTCCTCTGTAAATGTAATGAGAAGGCTAGCAATCATGTCATGGTCATCATTCACAACAAAGAAATAGGAATGATTCCTGCATCTGCAGGAGTCTGAATTAGTTATAACCTCTCTATGTAGCAACCCCTTCTCTGGGGATTCTGAAAGAATACATGCATCAAGGACTCCTAAGTAGAGACAAGATGTCCTCTGTTGAAATTACATTTTTGCTGCACAAAGACTCTGCTATACGTGGGAGCCTTTTTAATTAGTTTTTTTTCCTTTCGTTTTTATTTATTGACAGAAGCATCAGAAGTGGAACCAGAGAAGGGTGTCTCGCTGCCTACAGACATAACTGAAGCTCGCAAGTCCCCTCTGGAGGACCAGCAGTCCGGGAGGGAAGACGCTACGGGATTCCTGTGCTGGAAGAAAGGCTGCAACCAGGTCTTCAAATCCTCCAACTCCCTCCAGATGCACTTCAACGAGATCCACAACAAGAGGCCCCAGCTGCCCGTCTCGGACCGCCATGTCTACAAGTACCGCTGCAACCAGTGCAGCCTGGCATTCAAGACTGTGGAGAAACTGCAGCTGCACTCCCAGTACCACGTGATCAGGGCGGCCACCATGTGCTGTCTGTGCCAGCGCAGCTTCCGGACCCTGCAGGCCCTGAAGAAGCACCTGGAGACCAGCCACCTAGAGCTGAGTGAGGCTGACATCCAGCAGCTGTACGGGGGTTTGCTGATGAACGGAGACCTCATGGTCATGGGAGACCCCTCCCTCGGCGAGGACCACGGAGCTCTGGGAGAGGATGACAAAGAAGGAGAGGACAGCGACCCAGAGGAAAAGCAAAGCCCGACAGGCAGCGACTCTGGCTCGTTACTGGAAGATTCTGGATCCGAGCCCAAACGCGCTCTGCCCTTCAGGAAAGGCCCTAACTTCACCATGGAGAAGTTTCTAGACCCATCTCGTCCTTTCAAGTGCACGGTGTGCAAGGAGTCCTTTACGCAAAAAAACATCCTGCTGGTTCACTACAACTCTGTCTCCCACCTACACAAGGTGAAGAGGGCCCTGCAGGAGTCCACCACTGGTCAGCCGGAACCCACCAGCAGCCCTGACAACAAACCGTTCAAGTGCAGCACTTGCAATGTGGCGTACAGCCAGAGCTCCACCCTAGAGATCCACATGCGCTCCGTCCTCCACCAAACCAAGGCCCGCGCGGCCAAGCTCGAAGCGGCAGGGGGCAGCGCCAGCTCCGGGAGTGGCTCTGGCATGGGCGGAGGCTCCTCTATCAGCACTTCGACCCCTAGTCCCAGCCCCGCCACTAACTCGACCACCAGCTCCAGCAACCACAGCTCTTCCGGGGCCCAGGCGACGCATAGTATCCACGGAGGAAACCACATGAGCCAATCCCACAGCATCGAGAGCCTGGGGAACTCCTCCATGTCCTCCTGTCACCCTTCGCCATCTGAGAACCACGAGGTGAAAAAGAAGAAGTTCGCCGACATGCTCACTGCCCGGGGTCAACAGCAGCAGCAGCAGCAGCTGCAGCAGCAGCAGCAGTTGGCCCAGGCCCAAGCGCAGGCCCAGGCCCAGCTTCAGCAAGAGCTCCAGCAGCAGGCCGCCCTCATCCAGTCACAGCTCTTCAACCCGGCCCTTCTACAGCACTTCCCTATGACCGCAGACGCTCTTCTCCCCTTGCAGCAACAGCAGCTGCTCTTCCCCTTCTATATCCCCGGAGCAGAGTTTCAGCTGAACCCAGAGATAAACCTCAGCAGCTCGGCGCTCGGCCTGACGGGCTCCACCTCCTCCCTGCTGGAGGACCTGAAGAACTCGGCCCAGCAGGCGCAGCAGAGTTGCCTGCAGCAGCAACTGATGCACCACCATCTCCAGCAGCAGCACCAACAGCAGCAGCAACAGCAGCAGCAGCAGGCACACTCCCAGGCCCAGAACCAAATGGCCTTGCTTCAGCAGAGCGCGGCCCTCCTCCACCAGGCAGAGAAGAAGCAGAAGGCTTCCACTCAACACAGTGAGAAAGACAAGGACATACAAAGAGATAAAGAAACCAGTGACAAGCAGTGTGAAGACCGTGCGGCTAAAGAGGCTCCGGACGGCAAGCCGAAAGAAAAGAAGGACGCCCAGCAGAGTGCGATGAACGCCAACCACGATCCTGGCTTTCCTCCGCCGAGGATTGCTTCAGACGCTCGTGGGAACGCCACAAAAGCCCTTCTGGAGAACTTTGGGTTCGAGCTAGTTATTCAATACAATGAAAACAAGCAGAAAGCTCAAAAGAAACCGGCTGTGACTGGACCCACAGGACCAAGCGGACCTGGTGGGATCACAAGAGTGGTGGACCCCACCGAGGGCTTAGAGAAGCTGGAATGCGAGGCCTGCGGAAAGCTCTTCTCAAACATACTGATTCTGAAGAGTCACCAGGAGCACATCCATCAAGCTTTCTTCCCATTCCGTTCCCTCGAGAGATTTGCTAAGGAATACAGAGAGCAATATGACAAACTCTATCCACTGAGGCCTCTGACGCCAGAGGCTGCTCCACCCCCTCCTCCGCCCCCTCCTCCTCCTCCACCTCCGCCCCCTCCGCAGAGAGCGCCGACACCAAATATTCCCGTCTCTGCCCCCTCCCACACACCCCCAGCTGTGCCCACCCCGCAGCCGCCGCAGGTCTCTATGGCTCAATTGTCCATGCAAATGGATTTGCCCCTCTTCTCGCCGCTCATGATGCAGCCGATGTCTCTGCAGTCCCTGCCCTCTCAGATGTCTGGGCAGCTGCCGTCCATGGAGTCCGGCCTGGCCTGTGATCTGGCCCAGCTTTACCAACAGCAGCTCACACCGGCCATGTTGCAGCAGCAGCAGAACAAGAGGCCCCGCACACGCATCACGGATGACCAGCTGAGGGTCCTGAGGCAGTACTTTGACATCAACAACTCACCGAACGAAGACCAGATCAAGGAAATGGCCGATAAGTCAGGGCTGCCCCAGAAAGTGATCAAGCACTGGTTCCGTAACACCCTGTTTAAAGAGCGCCAGCGCAACAAAGATTCGCCCTACAATTTCAACAACCCACCCATAACTACTCTAGAGGATACCAAAATTGACTCTAAACCCCCCTCCCCTGAGCCCCAGAGGCAGGAGTGCTATGGGAGTAAGAGGTCCTCCAGAACCAGGTTTACTGACTACCAACTGAGAGTGCTCCAAGACTTCTTTGATGCTAATGCCTATCCAAAAGATGATGAATTTGAACAGCTTTCCAACCTGCTCAGCCTCCCCACTCGTGTCATTGTCGTCTGGTTCCAGAATGCCCGCCAAAAAGCACGAAAGAATTATGAAAACCAGAGCGATAGTGGCAAAGACGGTGAACGGAGAGAGCTGTCTAATGACCGCTACATCCGCACCACCAACCTGAACTACCAGTGCAAGAAATGCAGTCTGGTTTTCCAGCGCATATTTGACCTTATAAAGCACCAAAAGAAGCTGTGTTACAAAGATGAAGACGAGGATGGGCAATACGATAGCCAAAATGAGGACTCGATGGATCTCTCGCATGAATATTACACGCCTTCTGGGTCCTCCTGTCACACCCCTATGCCCTCATCCTCCAGCCTGTGCCCTCTCCCGCCCTCCACCTCAGCGTTCTCACACCTCTCCTCGGCCGAAAAGGAGGAGGCCTCGCCGGCGAACACGTCCAACTCCTACGACGAGAAGCCAAAACATTCGGCCGAGATGTCTTCTGATACGCGCGATAACCAAATATCCATCAAGCAGGAGAGTGTGCATCAGCCCCAGTCTGAAACTCAACACCAGAGGCCCCAACGAGAGGAAAAGCCCCAAACGGTCCCAAAGACCAACAAGCATTCGTCGCATTCCCTCTCTCAGCAACAGCAGCAGTGTGGTCCCCCGGCCTCTCAGACCAGCCAGGCCCCCTCTCAGAGCTCCCACATGAGCCTTAACCCCCACCTGTCCTCTGCTTCACAACAGCTGGCACAGCAGATGATCCCTTACCAGTGTGAGCAGTGCAAGCTCGGCTTCCCCTCCTTCGAGCACTGGCAGGAGCATCAGCAGTTGCACTTCCTCTCCGTGCAAAACCAGTTCATCCACCCCCAGTTCCTGGACCGCCCCATGGACATGCCCTTCATGCTGTTTGATCCCAGCAACCCCCTGCTGGCCAGCCAACTCCTCTCCGGGGCCATGCCGCAAATCCCCAGCAGCTCTGCCACCTCTCCGTCGACCCCCACATCCACCATGAACTCCCTGAAGAGGAAGCTGGAGGAGAAAGCGGGAACCAGCCCAGGGGAAAATGACAGCACCAACAGTGGCGAGGAGCCGCAGAGGGATAAGCGTCTCAGGACCACCATCACACCCGAGCAGCTGGAAATCCTGTATCAGAAATACCTGTTGGACTCCAACCCCACGCGTAAAATGCTTGACCACATTGCTCACGAGGTGGGACTTAAAAAGAGGGTGGTCCAAGTTTGGTTCCAGAACACCAGAGCCAGGGAGAGAAAAGGGCAGTTCCGGGCCGTGGGGCCGGCTCAAGCCCACCGCCGCTGCCCTTTTTGTCGTGCCCTCTTCAAAGCCAAAACGGCGCTCGAGGCTCACATCCGTTCCCGCCATTGGCATGAAGCAAAACGGGCAGGCTACAACCTAACCCTTTCTGGAATGTTGCCTGAACAGGAGGGGATGCAAATGAAGATGGATCCTCTGGATATCTCCAGCTACGCACAGCTTGCCCCCTCCAACAATGATGGACAGAGCTCCTCTCTTTCACCAGTGAGCAAAAGCATGGACTTGTCTCCCAGGGCCTTGCTGAGCCCTTCATCCATCAAAGTTGAGGGAATCGAGGACTTTGAAAGCCCAACAATGTCCTCTGTGAACCTCAGCTTTGAACAGAACAAACTGGACAACGATGACTGTTCCTCAGTGAACACGGCCATCACCGACACCACCACTGGTGATGAGGCCAATGCAGACAATGACAGTGCTGACACGAAGCACGGCCACAACAGTGGCGACTACCTATCTAAGTCTGGGGGCACAGCCCCCTCCCTTGAAAATGACGACCAGATGTCCTCAGGGCTGGTGAGCCCTGCGACAAGCTATTACGCTAAAGACTTCGAGAATGAGACCATGATTGACTACAGTGAGACGTCCAGTATGGCCGATCCCTGCTCACCGAGCCCCGGAGCTTCCGGCAGTCGGAGCATTGACAGCGGAGATCGCCCTGGCCAAAAGCGCTTCCGAACCCAGATGACTAACCTCCAGCTAAAGGTACTGAAGTCCTGCTTCAATGACTACAGGACGCCCACTATGCTGGAGTGTGAGGTGCTCGGCAATGACATTGGACTTCCAAAGAGGGTGGTTCAGGTGTGGTTTCAGAATGCCCGCGCCAAGGAGAAGAAGGCCAAACTCAGCATGGCTAAGCACTTCGGGATCAACCAGACGTCCTACGAGGGGCCAAAAACAGAGTGCTCCCTGTGCGGCATCAAGTACAGTGCCCGTCTCTCTGTGCGAGATCACATCTTCTCCCAGCAACACATCTCCAAGGTGAAGGACACTATCGGGAGCCAGCTAGACAAGGAGAAAGAGTACTTTGACCCGGCCACTGTCCGCCAGCTGATGGCCCAGCAGGAGATGGACCGCATCAAGAAGGCAAACGAAGTCCTAGGGCTGGCACAGCAGCAGGCCATGCAGCAGCAGGGGATGTTCGACAGCCCCGCCATGCAGGCCTTGAACCTACAGTCGGCCTATCCAAACCTGCAGGGGATCCCCCCTGTTCTTCTACCAGGGGTCGGTAGCCCCTCCCTACCTGGTTTCAACTCATCCAACTCAGGTATGTTATTGTTTTAGTTTTTTTTTTTTTTTAACACACATTTTCTCCCGACCAATACCAATAGCAGAGGTTTCAACCCTTCTGCTCAAGATTGTTTATAAATGCCTATTTTTGGCTTAACTTTTCTCCACAGGCAAATCCTACTCATAGCATCTTTAATTTGTATTTTCTATTCATCTTACCAGGAACAATCCTGTGCTATTTGTAAAAGTCATTAACTCCAGTCTTTTCGCTATTCTGACCTCCATTAGATATTATCCTGACAGATAATGCCACAATAAATGAACACATGAAATCCAGACTGAGCGTCCAGACAACTGCTTTCAGCTTCACATCCTGCCTTTACTACTACCACTCAGTTTAAGAACATTTAAATGCAGCCATAACATTAATATTAATAGTTCACTTTCATCTGGAACCTCGTTGACCTTGGGATGTCAGTAGTGCTTGACCTCCTTATCACTCGTTATACATGTTTTTATTAAGCTTCTCTAAGGTACTTAACGTCTGTAGAATCCTAAAGGGACACCAAATTAAGTGAATAAAATATGGTGTGTTTTATCTGGCTCACATTCTGATTCAGTTTTGTTTTTTTCTCTCGGTTTCATCCCCTCTAGCTTTAACTCCTCCAAAACCTCCAAACCTCCTGAACATGCCTGGTGCCAGTGTTCCCTCCCCCAGCCTCCCAACCTCCGGGCTCCCCAACAAGCCTCCCTCCTCCTCCTCCCTGGCATCGCCCAGCCCCGCCCAGGCCAGCACGTCGGTCGCCCACTTCAACCCCACCTCCACCTCCACATCCTCCACCACCGCAGCCCCGCCGTCCGGCTCCCGGCCCGAACCCCCCAAAGAGCGTGACCCGGAGAGGTCACGAGAGAAGGAGAAGCCCAAGGAGAAGGCGGAGAAGCATCACACGCCGTCCTCCACTGGAAGCACCCCGGCCCCCTCCACCTCTGCTACCAGCGCCAAGAAGGAGAAGCCGGACGCGGCGGTGCCTGCCACCTCCATGCCCACGCCGGGCATGGAATATGTGGTGGACCCCGCCCAGCTCCAGGCCCTGCAGGCCGCCCTGGCGTCGGACCCCACGGCTCTCCTGACCAGTCAGTTCCTGCCCTACTTCATGCCTGGCTTTTCGCCGTACTACGCCCCCCAGATATCCGGCGCTCTCCAAGGTGGCTACCTGCAGCCCATGTATGGCATGGAAAGCCTGTTCCCCTACAACCCAACATTGTCACAAGCGCTGATGGGCCTGTCCCCGGGGTCCCTGCTTCAGCACTACCAGCAATATCAGCAGAGCCTGCAGGAGGCGCTACAGCAGCAGCAGCGGCAGCTCCAGCAGATCCAGCAACCCAAAGCGAGCCAAACTCCAGTTCCCCCTCAACCTTCGGGGGATCGCAAAGAATCTGCCAAAGATCCAATGAAAACAGAGGAGCAGAAAGGCGCCCCCCGCGGTGAGACTTCTTCCTCTTCCTCCTCCTCCTCTCACAATAACCTACCCTCCGAGCAGAACGAGATGGACGGCAAAGTCGCAGACCCCCTTCTAGACCAGTACATCGTCCCCAAGGTGCCGTACAGGCTGGCGTGTCGCAAGTGTCAAGCGGTCTTCAACAAAGAAGAAGCGGCTGTCACCCACCTGAAGTCTATTTGCTTTTTCGGTCAGTCTGTGGCAAACCTGCAAGAGATGTTGCTGCGTGTCCCCGGTGGCGTGGCCGCAGGGGCTGGCGGTCTCTACGACTGCCTAGCCTGCGACGTCACGCTGGACGGGGAGAAAGCACTTAGTCAACACCTGGAGTCGGCCTTGCACAAACACAGAACAATCAAGCGATCAGCCAGAAATGCCAAAGAGCACGCTACTAGTTTATTACCTCACTCTTCAGCCTGCTTCCCCGATCCTAACACCGCATCTACCTCGCAGTCTGCCACTCATCCCATCAGCACCCCCCCTCCCCCGCCAACATCATCAGCCACCATGCCGTCCTCCTCCGTCTCCTCATCCCTTTGCTCCTCCTCTGCTACCACAGCTGCCGGCAAACCCTGGCCCCAGGCCCCTTACTCCAGAGCTTTAGCTGGGAAGCCCAATGCCACTCCTTCCTCGACTTCCTCCTCTTTTCCTCCAGTATCCTTACCTTCAACGGTTACCTCAAGTTCATTGAGCACCTCAGGAGTTCAGACCTCGATACCAACAGACGTCTTTACCGACGAGTCTGACTCTGACAGCAGTCAGAAGTCAGCGGACAGGTTGGGTGGGACGGCGGAGGAGCCGCAGCAGCCTGGCTGTCTCAAAGACAGTAGTAGTTGTAGTAGTAATCTTGCTAGCGTAGGAACGGACTCCATCAGATTGTAAAAGAGCTTTCAGTGATGGACAATATTTAAAAAATGTAAAGGCAAAAAAAAACACAAATGGGAAAAAAAAACTCATAAAAAGCAGCGATGTTAAAATACGTTTAAAAGTATACAAACCAATTTCAGAAAAAGATGTGTAAAGACTAACTGCAATTCCAAAGCTTGTAACCAAAAATTTAAATGTTAGTGGATTGTTTTCCCATATCAACATGCTGGTTTCGTTTATTTCAACTGAAATATATACATATGTATAAGAATAGAAAAGATCACTGCAGTTAAGTTTTGGGTAATGATAGAGGAATGCTGTGGAGCAATGGACGGCCTCAAAGTTGTTACTGTAAATGGCCCCAGAACCCTTTCGACAAAGTACAAGTCAACAAGCTGTCCCTTGTTTGTGTAATTATTTTCACTTAATAGCACAGTCACAAAGCCAGTATGTACTGTATGGGAGAATAGTCTATCAGTTTTCTTGCTATCTAAGCATTCAAATACCAATGGCTTGCAAAAGTAAAAGAATAATGTAATGTCTATTTTATTCTCAGGTCAACAGCTCACAGGCGTTTTTCTGTTACAGAAGTTCATTGTTTTACATCTTTTGTTTCTAACAGGAAATGAACATTTGTGTTTTTTTCAGAAATTGATTTTAATGACAGAAAGTTGTAAAATGAGTGAAAATATCATTAAGGCATAGCTTTCTGGGCATTCAAAAGGGTAGCTGATCTGCTGATTTTAAACATTTGGAATCCTTTTAAAGGGGGGAAATTAGCAATCCCATTTTACCCAGATATCGAGAGCATTGCAGACATGTCGACGGGGGATAAAAAAAAGATTTTTGATAAAAAAACTTTCTGTATTTATGATAGATATGAACATTTTTGGTGTTAAGTAGATTGTTGCATTGGAAATGAATTTAAACAGTATGGTAGATTGAAAAATCTTTGTGTACATTTAGCTTTTGTATCGTCCAACTTTAAGGCGCTTCATTTGATGTTGTCTTGGTCATTCCGATAGACTAGATTATGGAGCAGTAACTTATCTGAACTTTATTTCTGTCTTACTTTCGGCTTTGTTCACCCATCTGCCCCTCTCTGACCGGGCAGCGTCCTCTCTTTCAAAACGTTCTTCTCTCTGTTTTGGTTGCTATCGTACTGTAGCGTTCAGAGGGTGCGGAGCTCAATCCCAGGTCGCGTGCACCAAAGGCTTTCCCAGTAGGCTTTCCAAATAGGGATATCCCTCTTGGAGGGGTGGATAGACGCCTTGCGTAGGCCAGGATTCCTACAGTACTAACCGAGGAGAAGAAAAAAGCATCCTGGGTGAAATGTTGGAAACTGATTTTATTTGTGTTACCTTTGTGCACTTACCACTGTCTGACTCCTATTACTCACTCTCTACGTGTTCCTCTCTGTGCTCACTTAGTTCGGCTCTCCTCCCCTGCGTTTGTAGATATGGAGATGGTCACTACTCCTTGTGCACTACAAAGCAGGTCTTTTGTTCCTCATGTAGTGTGGCTACAGTCGTTTTTCAGCTCAGCTTTATTTTCATTTAGACTTTACGTTATTGTTGTCATAGATTAAAATGAAAAAATAATAATAATAATTCTCACGCTTTAAGACAAAAAGAAAATCCAAAGACTAAACACTTTCACCATTGGTGCATAAAGATGAGAAAAGAGGCTTCTTTATACTTGAGAATTTGTTGCTGTTTTTAGAGGAAAGGAAACAAAGTTTTAAAATAAAGGAGTACGCATCAGAGTTGCCGTTTTTGCTTCTGTGCAAGCAGACAGGTGGCTTTTTCACGTAGAAAACCAAGAATACCAAAAACCAAAAAAGGGCCCTTGTCCTTGCATTGTGGAGTAGCACCGTAACAGAGCCATTGCAGTTTGTAAGATAGAGGCTGTAAGTCTTTGTTTAACTTTTCTGTCACACTCAAAAGTCCATTTTTTTAAGAAAATGTATAAGGTCTGGTCTTTGAGGACATACGTTTTGCTGCTAATGTAGAATTTTGAGAGAAAAAAAAAAGAATACCTAGATGCATGCTCATTTTGCTTTTTGGCTAAGCTTTAACTAAAACAAACAATAAACCATTTTCCTGCCTCTGCGACATCTTTTTTGTTTTCTTGTTGCAAAAAACGGAACTTTGAAGACTGTGAATATATGTTCCAAAGGACATTTTTGCTGACTTTGTTTTTGAACAGACCAATGTTTAAAGCCAATGATCTATAACGTTTGTAAAGAACAGTGCATTCCAAATATCACAACTGAGTTTGTTTCTTTTTTAAGCAAGGACTGATTCTATTTCATTTTAGTGATCGTTTATCATTCTCTTTGTTTCTAATTTCTAAGGTGACTGTAAGCTGTTGTGTAAATTTAGTCCTGGGTTGCTTAACAAAATGGCTCTTATCTGTCATTTTGTACTGGCATGGAAAGTTGATAAGAATCCCTCTATCCAGTTAAAGTTGTTGCTCACTTGTTCAGCAAGTAACAGTGGTTACCAAAAATGTGTTTAATACATCTGGTACTGACTCGTCTCATAGGTTTAGTGTCATCATGCCTCTCAACTTACAACATGTCTCAGAAGGAAATAATGGCTGTTTTGCCAAGTCTGGAGTGGCTGCCCCCCTTCCTGGGAAATCCAGTTGTGAGTTGCCCCAGGTGTCTGCAGGGTGTTCAGCCATTTTCATGCACGATGTTGATTACAGGTTTCTAAGGGACGTCTTCATTCCAAAGCATTATAAGTCTGGAAAAAGCAGGAGTTTTTTGAAGATGTCCCTTGCTTTCGGATAGTTAAGAGGTATGTCATGCCTTCATATCCAAAGAGGTCACTCGCTCCATCTTATTGCAATGGAAACGGATGTGCTTAAGTATCCCCGCCCTCTCATAGAACAAAACCTAAACTTTTATTTAATTTCTTTATACCAAAACCAAGGCATATTTAAATTTGTGAATAACTGCTTTTTGGCCACTAGTGTATAGCAAGTGTATTTGCCCTACCTGATACAATGCCGCTGTCTCGGCGTGTGTTAAAAGTGTTAGGTCTTGCAGAGCAATGTTATTTGGTGTTAATACTTCCGCATGCTGTTGAAATTCGGTTGATTTGGTCTGCAAGCTTGCCACTCCTCTAAAGTCCTGTTATCTAGAATATTGTTCATATAATTATTTTTTGAGAATTCTAATGTTGTACAGTTTATTATTGAATGCATTTGCTTTATTTTGGTTTTCAGATAATGTCAGACATTTATTATTATTTTCTTATAACTATTTGTATGTTATTTTAGTTTGTGTATATTACTTTTACTCATATAAATTAATGTTTAACACTAGCTTTAATTTGAATCGCTGATAAATCTTTATTCAATGACCTGGCCACTTTATGGTGTAATAATGTTCTTATATTTGTTTGTCTTTTTGACACAGTTTGATCTCTTATTTCCAAAGTGTAATCTTTGTTTTGGGCTCTTTTGTGGAGGAGTCAAACTCTTCACAACAGATTCAGCCAGCATGGACTGTGTGAGAGTGTGTGTGTGTGTGTGTGTGTGTGTGTGTGTGTGTGTGTGTGTGTGTGTGTGTGTGTGTGTGTGTGTGTGTGTGTGTGTGCGCGCGTGTTTGTGTGCATGTGTGTTTCATAAGAGCCAGCATCAGTTTGAGTTTTTATACATTTTATTTTATACTGTACCTTTATTTACACACCAAAACATACTGAACCGCAAAGCTGGATTCTGAATTAAGTGGTGAAGAAATTTTGAATTTTAAAGGTAACCATAATCAAAAAGAGGAGAACGATGATACCGAAGCACTGAGCAGTTTTTATTTTGATTGAATATATGAATGTGGCCAAAGCTTTATGCAGTTGAAAACAAAAAGGAAAATTACAATTTGTGCCCCAGATAAGTGTATATTTTATTGTGGCACTATACAGTAGATAAAATGAGATCCTTTGACTCACATTGGGATACTTGATTTTCATGGACATTTACAAAGAAAGAAAAAGACAAGGTTTTGCTGTAGAGGTCATCTTTTGCCCACTGTGAAAATGAACATGTATACAGATATAGATATATTTAAAACAAGACATCAACTTTTTTTGTTTGAAATGATAAAGAAGGAATGAAAAGAAGAAATGAACTCTGGGAAACTTTGGAGATCTTGTTAAGAGGACGGGGGAGGCTTTGAGCACACCAACACTGGCCATAGAAGCCACAGGCAGGCTCAGCACGGCTTTACCACCACCTCCTTATTTGAGTACTGACAACTCTGTAATGGGAATGGACTCTGGAACCAGTGGACACGTGTGACACAGAGAGGAAAGACCTTAGATAAAGCTGAACCTAAGTGGCTCCAGCTGCCTCCTTCCCTCTCTCTCTCTGTCTCTCTCTCTCTCTCTCTCCAGCTCTGCCTCTGCTTCTCTGCTCTTTTGATGGACATTTTTGGCACTTCTGGACTGGACAGACAGAGATGCTCGCCTCATTTCTCCCGGTTCATGTCGTTGCTACCTGTTTCATTTCCTCCTACTTGTCCAGCTGATTGACAAGTAAAGCTCTCCAGTCCGATGGCGCCCCCCGACCCCAACCCCCCCCCTCCCGTTCATGACACCATCTGAGAAGAGAACGGAATCAGAGAGAAAGGGGAGGCGTTCTCTGAACTCTCATTCCTAAAGAGGCAGTTACACACAAAATAAAAGCGAATCAACCAAAATTAACAACCAAACTAACAGACAACCAAACAAACCGTTTGCTCCGACTTCAAAGATGAACTGTTACTTGGAGCTCTCTCTGTTCCTTTTGTGACTCCTGGTGCCACAATTTTTTTTAGGCATTTTGTTTTCCTTCTTGTTTCCTTGATTTAATCCTCCTCTGAGCCTCACAAGCATGGCTCCGTGGCTCCAGGCAGCCCGCCCGAGGGTAGAAAAAACAGCCTTGCAATGTACAAAAAAGAGCAAGTTAAACCAAAAATGTTGTTCTTGATGTCTTTTCTATACTGTAGTCTTGTTAGCTTTTTTGTTACTGTAATTATATGATGAAGATTTCCAAACTGTACCAAATTACATGGAAACTAACATACATAAACCACATGGAACTTCAGACTTTTAAAGAAACTTTTGTCACAAAAACCTTGTTGTCCTAGTTAAGTTGATTGTAGATGGTAATTGAATATACTCCTTTGAAAATATTTCATCAAGTATGTTTCTTGCTCATTGTGATACATTAAAAAAAGTATGAGCAAATCATGCCTCAGTTTTGTCTCGTCCTTGTGTGTTCATTTGAAAGCGTCTTATTGAGAGTGATGACTCTCTAAAGCTGAAAAGAGCCCTGCACATGAATAACAAGGAATGTTGATAATAGTGTGTCAATGCTAGTGTTTCCTCTGGTGATTAGATGACAACACAATGCCATTGCAGTTATATTTGAATACTCAAAACGTGTAATGTTAGTATAGTTCAGAGTTAAACACCACAATACTGTATGTTTTTATCTGTAAATGAGAAATACTATGATCATGATACGCTATACTGTATAAATTAGCAGTATTATGCTCATGATATAATTGCCAAACTATCTTTCACCTCATTAAGGGCGATCATAGTTTTAACACAGTAAGTAAACATTGTATTAATGAATGTGTTGGTCGTGTGATCTTGTCAGACCCCTTTAGCCTCTTCCAGATCTGCCGTGCCCTGAAACTCATCCTTCTCCCAACCTCTAGTAGGGTGGCTTAGTGGACAATATTAATTAAAACATATTAAGCAACAAATGTGACATATCTCTTAATTAGAAGTGATTGTTTGTGGCTAATTCAAGTTGATTAAGGCTGAGAGACATAACTAATTGAAGTATGTTGTGAGCGAGTAATAGTTTTTAATTAATCTTGACTGATGAAGTGCATTACACAATAGAACTGCTCTAATTTGAATTGAAGTCATTGAGACGTTTACAGTAGATGAAGAGGAGGAGGCGTTTAGTCTCATGTACAGTCTGTATGTGTGTGTGTGTGTGTGTGTGTGTGTGTGTGTGTGTGTGTGTGTGTGTGTGTGTGCTGTTTGCTGTTCTGGCCCATGGCTGTGGTTGGGTCTGTCTGGAAGAGGCAGTTACAGTTTGCCATTTCAGCATTCAACCTTCTCTGGTCCTGGCGAGCCACAAACCTGCGGCCCACCACTGCATAACCCTGCATCCGCACAATAAGTCTCTTATTGGTTTGAGAAACACAGAAAAATACTATATGTTTACCATAATGGGCTTACCACTATAGGCAACCACAGTACCACTGAGAATCCTTTACAGTAAGTACCATGAATACAAAACACCAGCAACGAATGTGGTATATATATAACAGTATGAATTCATATATATTTATAATAACAGGATGAATAAAAATATATTTTATACAACAGCATACAGTAGTTCTCATCTCGTCCGTGTTAGGTATAGGTTACATACTGGTTGCACCACTTCGGTTTCATTGTGATGCAAGAGGAGTCCTTATGAAATGAAATGCTCTTTCTGAAGAACCGAACGGGAATAAGAGAGGGCCTCGATGCCACCCCCTCCCCCCACCCCCACACACACACACACACAGGCCTCCTCCAGTCAGGAACAGTGTGACACACAAGGGCATACGCTCCCCTTTTGACGTTTCCCTTTAATAAAGGAGTGTGCTGTTATTATTGCCTCGTGACCTTTAGTGAGCTTCAGTCTTAGTCAGAAGATTTGATTGAATTGCTTTCTGTTTTATCATAAATATAGACGAGGGGGTGGGGCCATGCCCTTGTGAGCTTCACTTAAGCCTTGCAAGTCTCTAAATGATTTTCTCTGAAATGTGATTTGAACTGGAAACGAAGTAAAAGTGTAAAAGTGTGTGCATGCGTATGCGGCCTGTTCAGCAATGCTGTATTAGCTAGGAGGCTAAGGTGGTGGGGGAGGTGTGTGCGGGGGGGTGGGGGGGTGGTGAAGAGCAACAGATCCACAAAGAAGGGGTTTGAGAAAGGAGGCCATCCTGTCCGCAGCAACTAGCCAGATTCATCGGCCATGTTGAGCCAATTAACACGCAAGGGTACATCCCGAATGAATTAAAAACACCCTAATCGGATCAGTGTGAAAAAGCCAGGCCCCGCTTCCTCTGTCTCTCCCCAGCTCTGGACCAGATGGCACCCCCTCTACACTCCTTCCATGCAGCCTCGTAACAGGCTAGGCCCAAGTCACCGAGTGTGAAATTGGGTTAGCGCCTGAGTCTGGCGCTGGCCAAGGGGCAAAGCCAGGCTCCCAGTCTCTAACTCCCCTCTGGCCCGGAGGTACAGGGGGCCACCTCGGCAACACAGGAGCCCCATATTTAATTATCATCCACACTGCCCTTCACTCCCCCAGTGGTAGGATGGTAGGACACAGTAGGGACGGGGGTCTGTCTGATTGACAGCTCCGGTGCCCCCCCCCCCTTCCTCCTGTACATTTCCTCTGATTGGCCCCTGACGTATCAGAGCACACTGCCTCGCCGGCCCTACAGGCAGGCCAGGGTTCTGTAGGATAGGATATCAGCAGCTCTGGTTGACTGGAGGCTTCCAGCTGGGTGGCGGAGCCATAGAGAGGCCCCGGGGCCCAGCCAGGGCTCCCTAATGGCTTTATGGGGCTTCTTAAGCTCTTTAGGATCAGCTTTCCACATTTTCCGCAGTGAATCAAGTATACAAATGTCGGACAACTGAAGCCAAAGTGACTACAAAAGCCGTGGTTGTACAAAGCATGACTATATGTAATCGTGGGCATTGTCTCAAATGAGAAACATGGCTCTTTAATGTTCGCTTGGCTGGAAGTTGGCACTGGCACTTGAGACAACAAAGGCAGAAAATGAGGAGCAGAGACTGGACGAGAAGTCTGCTACCACACATCCCAGCATTCCCTTCAGTCCTATCGCTGCACAGGTCGGGTTGTCCTGCTGCCAGTCTAGCCAACTGTAAAGTTTCACCTTCGTCACATTAACACAGAAGTCCTAAAGGTTCTGCCTTCAAACCACCCTACCATATCGCTCTCTCTCTCTCTCTCTCTCTCTCTCTCTCTCTCTCTCTCTCACACACACACACACACACACAAACACACACACACACATACCCTGAGGTAATGATTTGATATGAATTTCAACAGTGTTATTTGGATCTTTTGCCAAGGCTGTCGCTGCTTATCAAACCTTTTGAGGTTTTTCGGAGGGAACATGTAGAACGTGGAGTTGAATCGAAGGAACACGTTATGGTGTGTCGCCGGCAGAGGCTGTGGCCACGCTGCGTGCATTTTGTGGCTGAGCCAGTGAAAGGCTCTGGCTAACCAGGGCTGCTTCGCACAGGTTTCTCTGCTGTGGAGAGCAGGCCTCTGACAGGCAGTCTAGTGCAATAACACAGCCTGCCATGACGCTCGGCTTTCCCTCACCAGGAGAGACACAGGGCTCACTATCTCCACCTCCCACCACACGCAGAGACCTCCCTCCCGTATGCCCATCTCTCTCTCTCGCTCTCTCTCTCCCTCCTCTCCCCATCCTTCCTCTTTTCCTCTCTCCCCTTCCTCTCCCTCCTCTCCCTCTCTCTCTCTCCATCCTTCCTCTCCCTCTTTCTCTCATCCCTCCTCATCCCTCCTTCCTCCCACCGCCCCCCACGCTCCCCTCGCTGCGCCTTCCTTCACCTCCCACAATGTCTTCCTCCCCTATCAATGTCAAAACCAAATTACAGTGCAGCCGTGAGGACAGGTCAAACTAATTCAATCTCATCCGTCAGGAGAAATGACGGGGGAGGGGAACCGAGGGAAGGCGAATGGGATAAACATTTAGATGGGGAGGATGAGTTCCCCCTTCGAATGGATGGCTTGTTTGAAACCGCCCTCTGGCACCAGGGAAGCCAATGGAGGAGGCCGGAATCTCACGGGAGGGAAGAAGTTACCGGTCGTAAGTTGGCTCAATCCCAGATATCAGAGCCGGGTCATGTGACCTAGCCTGGCTTCGCAAGACCCAATTCGTAAAAAAAAAAAAGAGAATGGTCTGGAAATCCTGCGTTCATTTTCGATTTCCAATAGGTCAGACCAAAATGCCCCGGGACGCAATTGGGTGGACCTACTGTACAACCAATCAGAGCAATGAAACGTGGGTTAGTCATCGTATCAAGTGGATACAGTCCTTGTATCAAACCCGCCCCATATTAGATAAACGGATGCAATTGGCCCAACCAATATTGGGTCGGCTGGGACTTAGTTTGAATGGGTGGATGACCAGACTGATCTATGGCGTGAAGCAGAATGTGACCTCACGTGATCGGGCTGGCAAAGCCAGGCTCTCTGTGACCTGGTCTACAGACTGACCCTCCGGGCTGCTGGTGGCGCTTTGAGGAACGTCTGTTGGCAGTGATGACCTCACAGGCCATAATGACTGTACTTTTACAGACATGTGCAGCAAAATTATCTGTGTATCCGACTAATGAGCACAGGCACCAAAGCACAGCGCCATGTCTCATTCCAGTGTTCACCTATACCCCAGTCGGAATGCAGTGTTGTGTAATATCTGCAAAGTATTTTTTTGTTTATTACTGTTACCCTCACCCTCTCCAGGGTGACCCCCCAACCCACACCCACCACCACCGGCACAACGGGGAGGAAAGGTGCAGAGTGTGTCTTGGCAGGAACCGGACTGGGCCTTGCCGGAACCCTCCCCGTTCTCCTGGACACGGGATCAGGTGTCGCCGTTTTCACAGCACCTTCTGGTTCTGTTTAACAGGAAATGAGGTCCATCAGAAGAACTCTGACCAGAACTGAGTCAGAATGGGCCCTGACAGGCAGGAATATTAGCCTGTGACGGCAGCCAATAATTGAGTGATCGGCTCCCCCCTCGCCGATAATGAGGAGAATATGTGCTGGGAATGTGTTTGTCCTACGTTTTCCTCCTGCTGCCCTCTCCTCTCTTCTCTTCAACGTTTTTCCCTTTTATCCAATAAATCATTTCAGGGGGGGGAAAAAAGGGGGATACTTTTACTTCACTTCAAAGTTCCTCTCTAGGTGTCATTTCTGTAACCTCAAAGTAATGTTATGCATGGAGATCTATGGGAGACCTTTGCTTGGGAGAGCGCTTTAACCTCTGAAACGCGGCTCTGTGCTGATGCTTGGAGTCGTGAGAGAGAGATGAAGTACATGAGAGATCAATTATCACACTTCATTTTGTTCTCCTATGCAAAATGATAGTGGGCAGACCATGTAGGGGGCTGAACTATCTGCTGGTGTGTCCTTTCTCCGTGAATGTGTTTCGCAGATTTTTCTGGTCTGGTGGGGTCTGCTAAAGCGCTTTCACAGTTAAAAACGTTCAAGAGAAAAATCTAGGCTTCACCTAGAGCCATGTGTCTCTAGTCGCTGCTCTGCCGACAGGCTCTAAGAGTGGTCGACCAACAGAATAAACGGAATAATTCCAACACTCAGCGTCGTCAAACACCTCTGGATGTGGGTTTTGCGTATGCTTGCCTATAATCTGCCTCTGTGTGTGTGTGTGTGTATGTGTGTGTGTGTGTGTGTGTATGTGTGTGTGTGTGTGTGTGTGTGTGAGCAGGTCCTGGTTCAGTCCAAGGCGATGGGGCTCCCTCTCTCCCAGCCTTTGAGGTGAAGCCTCAAGTTTCACATAGCTTTAGGAGGGAGAGCCGGCACTGAGAGGAATTCTTAATACAATAATTGTTCTAAGACTTGTTCTTATTAATATTTGTCTGACTCCAGCTTTCTTCAAGTTTTCTTCTCTTTTTTTCCATCCCTCCTTTTTTTTTTCCTTTAACCAAAATCAGTTGTTGTCTGTTGCTGCTGGAATGCCTGTCGGACTGGTCCCTGACCCTGGTAGACTGCTCTAATGATGGGAAGATGAAAGAGCCAGGCCCGTTCCCAGGCCGGCCTGTTAGGGGGTGTGCAGGCCTGTGAAACGCGGAGGTAATGGAGACCAGGTGTGCTGCGGGGGCCAGAGACGATGTTCAGTCCTCAGTCAGAGAGCTCCGCTCACCGAGGGGGAGGCCACACTGCCACCGCGGCTCACCGAAACACACGCACGCACACACACGCACACACACACACACACACACGTACGCATACACACATGTATGCACGCACACACGTACACATACACACACACACGTACACATACAGTACACACATATACACACAAACGCATACACACACACACACGAACAAACACAATTCCCCAATTTATTCCTTGGGTGTGGGCCTACTATATAATGTTTTACTATAAAAAAAAGAAAAAGAAAAAGTAACTTCTTAGGTGAGGTTAATGTAATGGATATGTTTTTTTGATTTTTATTTAACCTTTATTTAAGCAGGCAAGGCCATTAAGAACAAGCTGTAGCACAGTGTGTGTGTGCGTGTGTGTGTGTGTGGAGGGGGGGGGTCAAAAGATGAATGTTTGTCTTATCTTTCATCCAAAACAACTTTATTTGTTGATCATTTACCCCTTGAAGCCGCTGTTAATCTGAAGTAGTGAAGTTTTAAAGGAAAGGTCATGCGGATGGGCTGCAGGAGTGTGTCTAATCAGAGCAGACAGGCTCGCAAAGCTCCTCTGTAATTACTATCTAGTTAGCAGGCAGCAGACACAATCCAGTCTGCCATTTAACATCAATAATTTAACCCTGTGGAGGCCCTCTGTGACGAGCACGTTTCTAAAGAGCCAGCAGATGCTGGAGCAAAGGAAGCATAATCCCTCAATGTTTTGGGCCTCCATCAGGTCAGCAAATGTCAATTAGAGACTGTTGAGACGGTAAATGAGGAAATCAGCTGAAAGAGTCCTCATTAAGTCTTCCTAACAGCCCATTCCATATGAAATGATAAACATTAAACCCTGATTACATGTAAATATGAAATTTGGATTGCCTCTCGGACCATCATCACTGGCCATTGTTTTTGCCGTAATTACTTCCTAATTCATTCCAATCAGGGGTGGGGGGCAGATAGGGTCTTAACATCTTTAGAGGGAAATACTTATTATTTCTGGGGGAGAGAGAGAGCAATCAGAATGTCGGTTTCATAGACAAGGGGCTGACGGATTCAAAAGTAATCATCTCAGAAGAATATGGGAATATTGCAGAGAAGCAGATTTCTATTTGATTTACTTGGTCTGGCTATTGAAAAGGCTGTCGCTCAAGATGGCTTATCTTGTGAGGTAAAATGTAATTCCACTTTTGGCATGTCAGGTTTTTAAACCATATAAATCAAATATAGCCGTTGTGTTTACTGTAGAATTATAGACACAGGGGAGACACGGTTCCTCTCCATATCAGGAAAGATGGAAATGCAGAACAATAGAAGAGAGAGAGAGAGAGAGAGAGAGAGAGAGAGAGAGAATGAGACAGAGACAGCGAAGGGGGGAGAGAGGTAGGGAGAGGTAGAGAGAGAGAATTGGAGGGGTTTTGTCGGTTGGTGCCTCTCTGTTTTAATGAAAGATTACTGTCACCTCACGAACAGACCCACTCCTGAATAAGCCAACTGCACAGTATCATCTTGACATGAAATTGTTTACAGATATTTGGAGTTATTCTTGCAAAAAGCACTTTTGGCAGAAGCAAGCGTGATGAGAGCTAGAAGCCAGGGAAATGTGATTTCAGAGACAGAGCCCTATTACTTTGTGAATCAGGTTGTTTGCAGTCGAAAAGTGAGCAGTTCTCTTAGCCAATTGAGTGGCTGATATTACGTTTTTGTGTCCATTCCTGCAGAGCTGCCGGGGCACCTGACTGGTCCTGATAGGATAAATATTGACTGGTGCTGGCGGATTAGGGGGCCGGGCCCCGGCTGTGTGCGGGCCGGCGCGGGGGCCTTCCTCTGGGGCCTTCCTCTTCCTCAGCCGCTGTCCCCGTGTCCCTGTCCCTCCATGGGCCTCGTCTGCTCTTCCCATTACACAGTCCCCATCCTGACAAACACTGTTGAGAGATATTTAAACAAGTCTAATGAGAAACACATTGCCCCCCCCCCCCCCCCTCTCTCTCTCTCTCTCTCTCCCCTCCCCTGTGCCTCGTCCTCCCCCGCGTGCCGGCTCCAACAATGAGAAGGCCAACACTCCCACACAACAGCGGCACTAAAACAAAGGAGGGGAATCTGGAGCCCTTTTCAGAACTTGTGTTCCATCATGTATTCATGGGCTTGTTTAGATGAATTCGCCGCGCTTTTTAGGGGGACTTCCGGATTTGCATAGCCACCGACAGTGACCGCCGTCATTCACATATACGCACGTGCACACACACACACGCACGCACAACACGTGCGTGTGCCAACACGTACATGCAGTACAATTCAGCCAAGGTCAATGCACATTAATTTTACTCGGGTACATAGCTGCTGTTTGAAATTAACAAGGCCACCTTTTTAAATGCCGAGGTTATCAAGACTCATATAACAAATGCAAGGCAACCCCCCCCCCCCCCACCAGTGCCTCTCTCTTGATATATTAATTTTTGACCAAACGTCCCTGCTTGACTACTGTAACGAGGCATGATGTATTGAGCCTCGGCTGTTGCCATGGAGATGGCGGTCCCCTGTTACTTGTCATTAGAGCACAAACAAGCGCCGGCATCTAATGTCATTCCAGACAACATGAGGAGAGGATAGTGTGCCTGCGTGCGTGTATCTGTGTGTGCGCGCGTGCACGTGTGTATGTGTGTGGGGGGGGGGCAGTTTTGGTAGAAAAGGATGGTTTTCTGTGTAGATTATTTAGTATTATTTTCTTCAGATCCAGCAGGCAGTCATAGCCAGGATGCTGGGGCTTGGGGGTGGTGGGGGGTGGGGTCTCTCCAGCCTGCCTCCCTCTAACCTTTCACTGATTCAAGGTGGGACTGCAGATGACAAAATGGAGTCAGGGTGTCTTGAGATAATTGCTTGCACCCGTGATTCCCTCTCCGCCCTCTCTCCTTGTCACTGTCTGGGACGATGGGGTCAGCCTGGAAATGGTCGCTGACATCAGGATACATACACCTTTGAACACAATCACAAACAAGATGGCATTTATCGCTTTAATGTCTTACGGCGGTGAATGTGATAAATAAATATATATATATATATATATATATATATATATATATATATAGGCTATATATATATATATATTTGGGATATATACTGTATACATGAAAGTTTAGTATTATACAATTTGCAATCCATTTGCTCAGGATTGGTGATGAAGCAGATCTGAGATCAGCATTAGGAGGCCACAGACTATTGTTGGTTGGTATTGATTTGAGTCTGTGAACTGTTGAACTGGTGTGCTGTCTGCCTCTAGTGTTCAGTGCTGAAAGATGTTGAGTGTGGGATACAGTATACTGTACTGCCTAACGTGAATTACTTTCACTACAGAACCTCATATGTGCTGAGGAAAATTCTATCGGGGTAAAATATAAAACATGAAATACAACATAAAGTTCCCGTCAAAATTGAGAAAGCGTTGTTCCTTTATCACTAATGTTATTTAGGGCTGAGGAAAGCTAATATTCCTGGAGTGACAGTGGAGCAGAAGCTTTCAGCTCTGTTCTATTCTTTATATCAGTGTAATCAGCCAATGCTCGCCGGTCGTCTCGTCTCAGGATGAAAGTGTGCGGCTTCTCCAGTGTGTTTTTCAATGTTCCTTTTCCGCTCATTTCAGTTTTAATCAGTGGCTGCTTTCTAGTCCTGTTGTCTTGGGGTGAAAGTGTAGCAGCATTCCTCCCTGTCTTCCCTCTGAACATAATCTCTTCCTCACACAGAACATTAATCCTACCTTATTCCTCTCTCTCTGGGCTCCGCTCCTTTATTGCTTCCAGGTGTGAAGGCCCTGTCTCGCTCGCAGGCAGATGTGTCAGGGAAAAAGAAAAAAGCCTGGCCTTTGTTTGGAGTTGTGCTGTTTTTCAAAAGGAAATATTCGCTTGGCTCTGTTCTCCCAAGACATGAAAAGACAGAGAAAAGCAAAAGGAAAATTGGGTGAAAGAGTGAGTGGTTCAGAGAGAAAGAGAGAGAAAGAGAGAGAAGGTAAAACCATTATGCCTTAAGGCCAGGTCCATTGGTGCGTTAGTGTTAGTTTTGGACAGGACATCTGACGGAGGCGGTCTTGGCGCCATCTGTGCTGGCCCATTTCTATGGGTTCTGGCATCTCTGGTATGAACTTCTGTAAGACTGTTAATGCATGGGGGCTACATGTGCGCATCACAGGTGCTGAATAGCACACGGCTCCATCTTAGGAATTTGTATAATGTAAAGTGAAATAATTAATTAGATAGTTTATAATAAATAATCTACTAGTTGGGCACATTTATCTTATGAAAGCATGCCAAAACAACTATTTTGATTGTGTTTTTATTTGTTATAGAGAAACAGGTAACCTGTGGGAGACAGAGTGGGGACCCTGTAAACCCTTCCCACCTCTCCCCTCTGGACTTTCTCGGTTTTCCTGTAAGCAGCTAAACTGAGATCCCATGTACTTGCAATGAAAAGTGACAGGAAATTGACTAAAACATTGGAAATCAATGAAAAGTAAATGCACTCCTTAAGTACAAGTGAACAGCTGAGAGCTGCCTTCTGTCTACCTCTCTCTCTCCCCTCTCTATCTCTCTCTTCCCGACTCCTTTTATTTTACCTCTCTCTCTCTCTCTCTCTCTCTCTCTCTCTCTCTCTCCCTCTCCCACTCCCTATCTCACTCCCTCCATCTCTGTCTCAGGCTGAGTCAATACCTGTACACAGTCGAGAAAAGATAGCTGATACGGCTTGTTAGTGACTGTGTGTGTGTGTGCGTGTGTGTGTGTGTGTGTGTGTGTGTGTGTGTGTGTGTGTGTGTGTGTGTGTGTGTGTGTGTGTGTGCTTGTGTGTGTGCTTGTGTGTGTGCATGTGCATACGGCTTGTTAGTGACTGTGTGTGTGTGTGTGTGTGTGTGTGTGTGCTTGTGTGTGTGTGTGTGTGTGTGTGTGTGCTTGTGTGTGTGTGTGCACGCGCAGGTGTGTAAATGGAGCAGTAAAGACAATCTATATCCCAGGGCAGAGGCTGGGTCATTGTAAAGGATGCAGAGGAAGTGTCCAGGGAGACCTTCAGGGTGACCGGGCCGTTCAGCTGTCCTGAATGAGCAGTACAACGAGGCAAGGTCATGTTCCTACCATCTCTCTAATGGTAGGGTAGGTCTACACTGTATCTAGAGAGGGGTCGTTCAGGTAGAATACAGCCTACCTACAAGAGAAGCGCATGGGAGGGGGGGGGGGGGTGATGTTGTGTCGTGAAAGGCCAGTTCAGTTAAACCTTGGGAGTATCCATGGTCTCTGAATGCAGGGTCCCAGATGGTTAAGAGTCTAGGAGTCCCTAATGACATTTAACCCTTTGATCCTAGGACCCCCTAGCCGTAAGCACAGGGAGTGTGCACTTGACATCTGTTCTGACAGGGCTTTATTGTGGAAGCTCCTGTCAAATTTCTGGCTGGATAATTTATACAATCACTCACAAGAACCATCAAAACACAGATTTAATTGGATCGAAAACTGTGGCTTAGAACAGATCGGGACAAAACAGAAAAGAGCACAATTTAATAGAATTGGAATAATAAGGATCAAGTGGACCAGTGTTTTTCAGCAAAGTACAATTGCACTGAATTACCATTTAAAAGCACAATGCATAATATAGCAGGCCGCTATTCAAAATAGCCAGTGCTTATGTTCAGTCTCTGAGTGGAGCCCTAGAGACTGATTGCATCGCTTTTCTTTCAGAAGGAAATGGCCATAGTTACAGATATCAATTATTTTCACAAGTATCATTTTGTATTTATAGCATGACCGCTTTTGATACGTACGGGATAATACACGACGAGTTGTGCTATTATCGCCGGGTGTTATTAGCGATGACATCCAATCGTTAACATCGGTTTTGAACCGTAAGTGAAATGGAAAGTGTCCTGGAAAGTGTCCGTTACCTTTTCTTTTAGCAATGTCTCCCACCCCTGGATACGACCTAGCAATGATTTGTGAAAACTGTGATGAGGCTCTAGTCGTGCATTTGTCGAGAAATAATGCACACCTCTCCAGCCAATCAGAATCGAGTATTCACCCAGGCCATGGTAGCCTACTGTAGGCCTATAATGCGAAGATATAAAATAAATGCGTGGAGTGTGGGAAACAGTGAGGCTGACGCGTGGGCAGTACTGAGGGCGCCATGGCAAGAGAAGCGTAGGCTACAGGACAAATCAAAACAATGAAGTTGATGTATAATCCGAATGGTGTTCCGGTAATCGAGTCAATTCCCTCCAAATCCATTGACCATGTTTGGAGAATGCGGCCGGGGAAGGCTTTGATGATGTAATGCCCCGCGCTGGTTTAGACTCCATTCTTAATCCAGCCCTCCATCCCTCCCGAAGCAGATCAATGGAGGTTGGTGCCAGATCAATAGCATTATACACAAATCTCTGTCACTTTCCCGCCAAACTACGCTGGCACGCGATCTGTCTCCCTGCCTGTTTCCCAGGCAGAGGTCCCAGCAGGGCAGAGCAGAGCAGGCTGGCAGGCTGTCTGTCTGTGTGGTAAGCACACCATGCTTCACTGTACTGCTGGCTTTATTAATGAGGATAAAGGAACACCTGCAGAGATATGAAGGGGGGGAACGAAGAAGATCCTCACTACAACATTAGCTCAGATTACATGTGCATATTTTTTCAGTTGTTATACAAACATGCCTCTGACCCTTTAATCTTCTTTTTCACAAGAATATATATATATATATAGTAGCCTACGTTTGTATATGAGGAAAGGTTAAGGTTAACAGCCCAAATATGTGGATTGTATAAAGAGAGCAGGGGGATTGTGGGTAAAAGAGCCCTGAGGATTTGTGTTTTATATTTTTGCGGCTGAGGCTCCCGGCTGTGAGACTCCGTGTTTCCATGTTCGCTGCGTAATGCCTGGCCTCTCTCTACTGCAGACGGAGCCGTCATCATGGGAAATCAGGGCTTAGCTAAAACAGAAATTAGAGAGGAGACATTACTGTCAAAACAAACGGCACGGAGCAACATAAACACGGACGTATGAGCCGGTCCGTCATCTCCGTTCCCCTCCTCTCCTGCACATGGCTGTGGCGTGAGTGTGTGACCAGGCAGGGGTTAAACCCATTGCACCATAAAACCGGAGCTGTTCATAAAATGGTGGAATAAGAAGCAGAAATAATATTTCAAGTATGATTAGTTCATCCGCAGGGCACCTTGTGCGATTGAGAAAGGGGGCGAGGGGGGGGGGGGGGCATTGTGCTCGGCGAGCAGTAAATTATATCTAGCCTTTGAATGATTCCTGCAGATCCTATTACGGCAGTGAGGAGGCTGGGGACTGGGGGGGGGGGGGGGGGGGTGAGGGAGGTGGGGGTGGCGGGGGGGTTTGAGAGGGAAGGGGGCAGTTGGAGGGAGGAGAGAAAAGCAGCAGAACGAATCGGATGAATTCTGTTTCCAGCTGTCTGAATGAATGGGGGGGGGGGGCCCAAGGGATGGTCCCAGAAGGGACAATAAAAAATGCATTAATTCCCAATTCAAAAATACTGTCATCTTAAACATACACGAACCCAAAAAGCAAAACAACATATACACATATTCTCTGCTACTCGCTATATTCTTTCTCCTCTGACCGTCTCCCTCTCTCTAACGAGGAAAACACAAGTGTATATCTACAGTATCTCCTATCTCATTTAAACACCTCCTCTATCCCTCCATCCCTCCCTCCTCCCTCCCTCTCTCCCTCCTCCTGCTGCAGTGTTCCCTGAATATTTGAGAAGCGCTTGTCTCCCATTCGTCACCTTGACTGCTGATGTAGTAGCTGACACCGGCTGTGGCGTTGGCGTGCTGCTGGAGATTGCCTTCACAGGAGAAACGGAAGACTTGCTGCATTTATTCAACCACCCCCCCCCCCTTCGCTTTTTGTGGGAGCAGTCACCCAAATATTGTGCATCATCAGTCCTTTTTTCTCTCCAGGCTATTAAAACACACCTAAGGAAAATAATCACACAGTAGCAGAATTTGTCTGGTGCTATATGTCTCTGTCACAAAATGAATATTATAAAAGTGTAGGGTCCTATCTACAGTATCCAAGGGAATATTGTAATGCTATAAGGTAATATCACTTAGCTGTAAGTTTATGAGTGAAGCGGTCAAGAGTTAAATTATCCAGCGTGCCCACTGCAAATGAAGAGAGGAAAAGCTAAATCACATGTAAGAATTTGTTCATTTAAATAAACATTTATGAAAGCTGCAGAAACATAAACACATCTCTGGTTTAACAGTTTTGAAATCTTGCATTGTAGGATGAACACTGTAACCAATCAATCAGTCTAAAATGGCACCCTCCAAAAAAGAATCCGCCTCTCCCCTAGTGTGGCGAGAGCGGAGAGTTTTATAGGAGGAGGATTTATTGACACAACTGTTGACATCAGCCACTTGTTCCAGGAGCTCAACATTCCTGGCGTATGAGCTATGTCAACAGGTGAACTCTGACAGAGATATGGCCGCCATCAGTCACCTGTCTCCCAGCATCACATTACACTGTCTGTCATGTGCCCACCCATACCAGCCCCTGACCGCAACTATCTACCCCCTGTCTCCCAGTCCCCGCCCGCTCACCAGCATGTTGTACTTGGGGGATTCCACTGAGGCCGGAGGTCAAATATCCCAGAAACCCCACCGCATAACGTGGGAAATAAAGATGTGTTATACAGTTAACACAAGCACAGCCTCAGGCGGACCGGTGTGTACAAGCCCAGCTTTGGTGGAGAATAGCCCAGTGACCATGAGTTAAATGTGTCACTCGTGTCACCTGTGTCCTGCTACCTTCCACGCGTCCCTGGGTCTCAGGTTTTATTAGTCTCCTGTAGCGTACAGTGTACAATCACAATGAAATGTTGCTGTCGGCTCTCTGATGTGCTCATTACACATAATTGCAATTACACAATTTACAAATTACACAAGAAATACAAATCTATACAATATAAGGTGTAGTATGGATGGATTACAGTATGTACACTACATATTATAAATATGGGGTGAAGATGTGGCATGGGTGTGTTATGTACTGTACCTCTACAGCATAGCTGTAAGTAATCCCAGGGGTGAGATACTGTCATATATATACACTAGATATTCTGACACTGTATACACTAGCTAGAGTGGTCCAGGTGCCAGATGGCCTGAGGGAAGAAGCTCTTCCTGAGTCTCTCTGTGCTTGCCGTGTGGGTGCGGTACCTTTTCCCTGACCAAAGCGGAGAGAACAGTCCATTGCCTGGGAGGCTGGGGTCCTTCAGGATCCCGTTGGCCCTCATCTGTCTTCTGTGAAAGCTGTTTTGTATTTACCTATTAGAATGTTAATTAATTAAACCCCATTTTACCACAAAGTGCTGGTTCTAAATGGAGGAGAGAGGGCCTGGACGTTTGGTGCAGAACATTAATAATAACAGCCGAGGATTTAAAATGAAGGAATTTTATACACCCCACCTCCCTCTTTAATTGCAAATTTCCTATAATGGATTCGGACATCTCAAGTCACCAAAATCAATCATTCTGAAGGGTATTATTCTTGAATTAACCTGTCACCCTCACCACCACGTCCATGCGTCTCTCTGTAGGGCCCGCTCGGAAGAAACCACGAATTCTAATTACTTTCAAAATGTAAAGCAGATTGATAATTCACTCTCTACCCCCCCCCCCCCCCCCCCTCCACACACACACACACACACACACACACACTGAGGCTTGTCTATTCTGGCTTGTATTCTGCTCTACATCGTGCAGGGAAGACCCTGTCTGACGGGAGCCCTCGTGTCTCCGTTAATTTAGGCTCTTTGTGGTTGTAACATTTGTGCTGTGACCTTGATGATTCCATCTCGGCTCTGGCGTGTGTGTGAGCTGGGCAGTAGCTGAGCAGACTCATCTGAGCTGGGCTTCATACAACCTGAGCCAGCTACTTACAGCTATGCTATATATACTATAAGGTATGCTATATACAGGACTAACAGGTATGCTATATGGCTACAGAACTTACAGGTATGATATATATATATATATATATATATATATATACAGTATACTACTGTAAGGTAGAGTATGCTATATACAGTACTTACAGTACAGGTATGCTATATAGCTACAGTACCTATATGTATACTGTATATATAGTAATATAGTCATATCTACAGTACTTACAGGTACTGTATGCTATATACAGTACTTACAGGTATGCTTTACAGTATGTAGTGTTTTTTCTTGACTTGAAACCAAGCCAGTGATTCTCAGGGCCCATATTTCATTAATAAACCACAGGCTCCTGTTCATCAGGGTAATGAATTGTCTATGTCCTCTCCTGGGTGGCACCAGGATGGGTTTATAGCCCTGGGTGTGTAAAGGTCTTGCCCCAAGGGAACTCATAACTTGGCTTTCACACTTGGTACATGGAGAGATCCCAGGAACAGACACAGGGACCCAGGAACTGAAATGAACAGCCTGGGTATTTGAGGACAGTATTTTAAATTGTCAGAGGCATCCCAACTCTACAGTATATAAGCTCTTACTGTAGATTCAAAAATGATCTTCTTTACTTCTTATGTATGTCTGATTATTGAATTAATACATTCTATAAAATGACCTTGACTCTACTAAGGTTGCATAAGACTTTTGTACTACAGGAAACAGTAACGGAAAATCTACTGGAAAAGTGTTATCGTCGTCTATTTGTATTCACTGGTATTCTTGCCCCCCCCCCCCCCCCCTCCCTCCCTCCCTCCCCACTCTCCCTCTCACACACACTTTTTCTAAGATACTGTGTTATTGTCTACCACTCTGGAAGCCATTTGCACCAAAAACACTTGGATAGAGAAAGAGAGAGAGAGAGAGAGAGAGAGAGAGAGAGAGAGAGAGAGAGAGAGAGAGGACAGTGCTCCTGCTCCCTCTTTCAATTTCCAGCTCTCATAACGACCATGACACACAAAAGAAGAAATTAATCAGATTCAAACACAACCTTGACATTACATGTTTTTCAGCATTTCAACATTTTCAACCATTACAGCAATTACTGTCTTTTATTGGAGTAAAGAGCCATTTACAAAGGGATTGTTGTGGAACAAAGCCTGACAAGCATATATCCACATTGATGATACATGGCAAGGTAACGAGAAATACGTCCTATTCACAATATCCACGTTTGCTTTTGACTTTCTTTTGGGCTGTAAAAGAATCAACAAAATGATCTTAATCACTGTATCACAATAAAAATAAATTATCATCGGATCGTTGGAGGCTTAGCTCAATTTCCATCTTTGGATGACTGTTTCATTCAAAACAATCCATGCGATGTATGCCAAGTCTTTTCAAATATCTTATTTGCTATTTTCTTCCCTTGAGAACTTCACAAATAAAAACGCAGTTGAGAGACCAAAGGTGTTCTTCATGGGCAGAGGTGGGATGAGCTAGAGACATGGACATGGGGGATGACAATGAGAATGTGAAGGGGCTTTGGAAATGGACAGAAAAAAACATGGGCAAATGAAAATGATAAAGAACCTGCCTGCTGGCAAAGACTAGCTGGCAGCATGTAGCTGTTGATTTCTCTTTATTTTGGTAATAATTCAAATTTAATTAAAGGTGGGGGGAAGAAAAGGCCTGAGCTGATGGTATAATGAGTTGCCAAGGGACATCTTTTTAATAATCTCAGTTTGTAACAAAGACATTGCCAAGTCGTGGTCAGCTCATGAATCACTGGGCCTGCGTGGCCACATCCACTGCCCAGACAAATCACACCGACCCCAAGGACCGCATTCCTTCTCACATAACCTCCTGATTGAACTGATGACTTCATCTCAGCTCTCAGTCCTGGTTGACAACAGGAAGCTCAGAGTACAGACTGTGAAATCACAACATTGTTAATTTGCCAATTTCTCATTTGTGAGAACATACTTTGTGAATGTTACCTAGTCACACTAATGTTATGTAACTATATAGTGTTGGGGGCCCTATATGGAACCTACTGTATCACCTGCATATGTTCAGAATACATTCTATAGAAGGTTTCAGGAAGCCTCTTTTTAACACATACATTGCAAATGTGACCTAGTGTCCTAAAATCTAATTGATGTGGTAAAGACTTGTACTGAACCTCATAATCCAACACAAATTCAAGCCTCTGATGCAAGAGCATGATTGATCTGATAAGCAACCCTCTCAACTCAATAGTTGGTAGTTCAACAGAACTACTTTGACCGGTGATAATGTGGTAGTAATCAATCTAGCCTTCTAATGTTGACGATCTATGCTGCAAATGCAGAACGTTATCAGCCAAATGGGAAAGGTGTCAATGTGACAGTGACAGCAAAAAGGTGTACAGTGTATGTAGGAAAGTCTGAAAGATTCATGAATGTGATTTGCAGGCTGCTTTTTATTGGTTTGTGTTGCACTGCATTAGCAAAATAGAGATCTCACAGCCATGCAATATTGTGTTTGTGAGTTAAACAGTTTCCCCTGGGCAAGCAGATTTTAACAATTTGTCCAGCACCCGTCGTGACGCAGGCTGTTATAAATGTTTATGAGGCTCAGTTCACAGCACATTATAAGAAATAATATTGTTAGCAATCAGTTTCAGTATCTCTTATTCATCATGCACACTGATAGCCGTTTTAGGCCACATGGAGTTTAAGGCAGGAAACAAATATGCTCATAATAAACAAGAATAAAGGGAAAGCAATTTTCAAGTCAATAATCTAGTAATATAGCAATCATGTGGCTTTCAGCACGCCTGGCCCTGTGATTCTCTACAGGAGCTCATTCCAAGCCCACTGAGCACAGAAGAGAAGCGAAGAACCATCAATATACTCTCGCTGCCCATTACTTTCCCTTCTTCATAAAACAAAGGACCTTTGGAAATTCAATCTCAACAAAGTGTCCTATTTGCAAGGGAAAGAGGTTCCACATGAAACCACTGCAGGCAGAATGTTGTGAGCAACACTTGGGCTTATTTCCATTTGAGCTACATAGTGTAAAAGACAGATCTATGACCACTCTACTTTAAACAACTCTGGAATAAAAAAGAACAACAAAACAACAGCACACTACAAAATTATGCAGATAAACCGTTTCAATCTCACTTTCATAATGTGGAATAGAGGTTTTAGATGACTACAGTAGGCTGCAATCCAAAGTAGTGCATTGCAATAAGTAGGCTACCAGACCAACATTATACCACTGGTCTGGTAGCCTACTATAATCCCAAGGTGAGAGAGGCTATGTGAAGGCTATGTGCATTAACTGGGAGCCATGGTCTGTATGAGTAGACCTTGAATAGCTTGTTTTGCTCTAGTGAAACTATGTTGTTTTCTCAATGCCCAATGCTCACTGTTGCATGTGCAGCACAAAGCTATGTTTTTCATACTGCATGCAGTTACTACTCTCACGCACCTATTCGCGCCTTTGAGTCCAGTGACAGCCACACACAGTTTGTGTAAACAGTAGCGTGGCAAAGCGGCATAGACAAAAAGTATTGACACCAGCAGGGTTGTCACGAGCGACGGACGTTCCCTTCTGTTGGCCAAAGCACACAAAAGAAGCACGCGCGCCTCCGTGATGCACGCTCATTAGTGTGCGTGCGCTTGTGCAGGTTTCCATGGAAATCTGACTTTCCCTGCCAAACACCAGTGCGTCCCGCCCCCTCGTGGCAATGTTGACCCTGCGATTGGCCATAAAAACCAAAGCGGAGTGACAGATCATGTTCTGATTGGCTGGTGTTAACAGAGCGGACAGGATGTGCAGGTGCCGAGGCGAGGCGGGTGATGGACACCTGCGGGCGGGTAGAAAGTGCTGACTGGAACCCGGAGAATGAAAACTTTAGCCAGAGAGATGCTGGGAACATGCAGAGTAGAAGGGCGATTTAGGTTCTGTTGTCTATCACCAAATGAAACAGAGCAAATCTGTACGAGCTTCGTCATAATACCACTTCACTTGGCACTTCTTTCCAAACGCAGCCGGAGTGCACCAGGTACTTGAACCAAACAATGCAATCAATGAAATGATAACCTGATTTTATCTAGATATGTAGCTTGCTTGATGTGTCATTGTTTACTCACTTGTTGCTAAAAGCAAAACCCAATTTGGTTAATCAGAACGCATCCGTAAATTGTGGTCTTGGTTCTGTGAAGACGTCAATGCTGCTCAGATTTGCTTCACTTCTAACATGATCTTCAGAATAGATCAGCTAATTAGTAGCAAGAGGCACAGAGACCATTATTTGATACGTATATGCAAACTTGCTAGAGCAATTATTTATGTGTATGTTATCAGCTCAGGTTGATTATTTTTCTTCCTGTAATGAATTAGTAAATGAATCAATTTAGTAAAAACAAATACCCGTATCATATAGGCCTACAGTAACGTTACCTGATTCTAGCAAGGTCAGGATCGTGGTCAGGCTGCTAGCTAAATTAACTTTCCCTGCTAAAGAACATGGTATAGTTAAAGTCAGTGTTAAAGTAGCCTATGTACAGAACTGTAGCAAGCTTGATAATATGACATTGTATCTTTGAATAGCCTATCAAAGTCTGTAGCTTAGCTTTGCCTCTCTACAAAGGCAGGATTGTGGTCAGATTCATCACTCAGAGTCTTCATTTTGGTGTAGCCTTAAGTGACAGGCATGGTTGATGCGATAGGATAGGATGTAGCGTCAAGGTGAAACCAGAGGTGTGTCCGTCTGTCTGCCCGGACCTCTGTCCGTCTCTCTCCTCGCTCTCTGTCTCTCTGGAGTCAATCTCTAATCCAATCCAGAATATTATGGGTCCGAGGCAAGATAAGGTGGGGGTGGTGGAGGTAAACATCCATATGAATTAAATGGACAGCAGCCCCCCTATCAAGATCATTCGCCAGGTCACAGCTACTCTGCAGGAAGATATTATTTACTCTCTGGATTTTTTATCCATTACTTATCTTCCTCCCAGAAACCCAGCAGAGGACTGCCATCAAACCACAGAGTTTTTAGGTAGTTTTGTTGCTGCTGTTGTTGTTGTCCTCTCCATCATACTTGTCCCTTGTGGCACACTGGAGCTCTTCATCTAACATTGTTATGAGTTATTAGGCCTTGTTGTCTGAGTGAAATTTGTTTTATAGCCTGCTTCCCTTAAAGAAAGAGTAGCTATACTCCCTAGTCTAATTACAGCTGTTACAGGGCATATAACAAGCCATTGTTTTTGTTTGTTTTTTTGAAGCAAGGAGCTCTGGGTAAGTTTTGCGGCCCATAATTAAAAATGATGACGTGAAAAACAAGGCCTTAACAGACCAGAGGATTCAGGTATGTTATTAAAGCCATTTATTGTGTGGGTTGCAGCGTCCGTGGACAGGGATATAGTGCCTCTGAGAGCAGATGGTGATGCCCACGCTGAAATACTATCCTCTCTCTTACTGTTTTATCTATCTCTCTCAACGTAGGCTATATAAAACGTCTGCGTCTCAATTAATTTCCTTCTCTCGGCTATAGTTGTGTCAACTAGGCTTCTGAGAAATAGTGTCCATGTGTTGAGCGCGCGTTCATGTGCATTTGTGTTGATTACTGTACTTTACAGGTCTATCTGCGGTGATCAGCGGGGCCCCAGATCGATGCAGCGGCCGGCTGAGATGCAGACGCTCCTGGAGGAATTCCGGGCGCTCTACCACGAGCGCCTGAAGCATATTGACCAATCGGGAGAGAGCCACGAGGAGACCCTGCAGGTGAGCTGGCCGATAATGGCGGGGCGGTCACAGTCCCCACTTGTCCTGATGTGATGGCATGCGATGTGTGATGGGACGTGTTATTTTCATTAATTAACTGATTATTCGAACTAGCGTGGTCGGCTTAGGAAATCGCACATGGCAATCCCAGTAAATGACAGATCAGCCAACCTACATTATCGCTCCCCTGAGGTTAAATAGTCAGGTCGGGGGTTGGAAGAGAATCACCTCAGGACTGATGAAAATCATTGCTGTTTGTGGTTGGCTGCAGTGACAGGCGCAACACTGAATCCAGATGCGTGGAGCAGGCCTTAGCCCACAACTTTGCAGTGAGCTCTGTGTGAGAATAAAGTATTATAGCCAACATTATGAAGCAGACACTTGGTGACAGGCCGTGTATAGGGACATGTGTGTTGGCATTGCATAGGGATGAGACGGTATGGATTTTTGCGGTACGGTATCTAGTTACACGGTACGGTTTACGGTATTTCACGGTATACGGCATTTCATCTCCCCAACACACATTAAAAAAAACAAGTATTTTACTTTGAAGGAAAACAGCTTTATTGAACATTAGTGTACATGCCTGTGCAGTGTGAAAAAAAAGAACCTATTTGTTTAACTCTGGTTGTTAGTAGGAAAAAAACACCTACCTATTTGTTTATATTAAATTACAAAATTAACTGTTGCAAGCAACTTGAAATGTGAAGTTTCAGCAGCGCATTATTGTGTAATACCGTAAACCTAATACCGTAAACACAGGGAATGTCACGGTTCTAATACCGTGGACATTTTATACCGCGGTTCATGGTTTTACGGTATACCGTCTCATCCCTAGCATTGCATGGGGAGTCTGAGTGGAGCCCACTCACATGGAGCTGACAAGGACAGCGGAGAAAACGGTGTTTTAGAGACTTCTAACTCTATTAGTGCAGCACAAGGCTGCTAAAAGGTATTGTGCCATAATGACAGCATGACAGTTTGATCAATGTTGTTAAGAGAATTAGTGTCTTTACATCAAAAAGCTTTTTGGGTTATTTTTTAACTATGCCATTAAGCAGGCTTTATTGAATATCTTTACATCTCAGGAAAATGTACCTTTTAGCCCAGTGCTCATCAGGGAAAGTGGAATAAAATATTTGTGACATAAAAAGTAATTTCCTTTACCTGTGCGTGCTCTTATTCCATGTAAGTCTATTATTACTAATTCATTTTTCTCGTCCTCGACATTAAAGATGTGCTATTTTTCATATTCATCTCCACTAAAGTCTGATGAAAGTGATGAGGATGAGCAGATGCTGATCCTCTCGGGGCTGGCGTGTGTGTGTGTGTGTGTGTGTGTAGGGGGGGGGTGGGGGCACACCTTGAGGACTGTCGGTGAAGACGGCTGATGAAAGTTTTAGTGTGCTGTGCCTGTCTCTTCCAATCTAATCACAAGAGGAAAGTGGTTCCCTAAGTTCGCCCTCCTCCGTCGACGTGGCGTCGCTGGAGTCGGGAGACAACACAAACACAGGGCCTCTCGTTTCAACTGCATTCATCCTCCGTTTGAGGAAATCCTTTTTGATACTCAGAGACCCTGACAGCAGTGCTCAGGAAACTCACAACAAGCCCTTTATAACTGTGTTGAGTGGGGCTACAAAGACAAGTACAGTACATTACAGTCCTTGATACAACCTCTCATAGTCGCTCCCAGTGATATAGCTACATGTACTGTAGTAGGGTAGTACTACAGTATGCAGCTACATTTATTCTGAATTGCAGCCCAATATGTTACCTCACTGTAAATAATTTGTCAAGCTCTCAGAAATGTTTTCTATATACGTAGCATGGACTTGAAACCCGTTAAGGACTAGGACAGTCAGAGGGAGTTGTTGACAGTATTTGGATGGAGGTACCCCTCCTCCCTGATCCCTTAGTGGCTTTTGTCTGCTCGTGTCCAAAAGCCCCGACTGAACGCCGTCGAACCAGTTTAATGGGATTCTGGTGTTTACAAGTGATGGTTTCCCCACCATTTATGTGGTCTAAAAAAGGTTGAGCGCTACCACATAGTAAAATACCCCCACACACACACACACACTCTCTCCCACCACACACACTCTGCTCCTAGACTTTTATAGAGCCAAGTCTCTTAACCTGACAGGGGAGACCAGCACGGCGGTGCTCTCCAGAGCTTCGGAGGTACACAGGCTACGGGGTTTCTCTTCAGCCACCACCACGGGTACAGAAGCCCAGGCTTGATCAGCGCATCGAAACACTCCGAACCCGGCCTCCGCCGAGCCCTAATCCTGAGGCTGATGGGCTGATGCTTTCTCACAGCGAGCAACAGCCAATCACAGAGAGAGGAGCTGTCTGGGGTCCTGTCGTTTCACTGGATGTCGTCGAGCGGACTTCCACCTTTTCGAGAGTGAAAAGAGATGGATCATTGTCTCTCGCTAGTGATGAGTGATCTCGTCTCTCTCTTCAAGGAAGGGGGGCGGAGGCAGGATCAACCCAAATGGAGCCCTTAAAGGAGTAGTAAAGGGAAAATGCATGTTTAGCTCTGTTTTAAGGTTACTTATGATCATATACAATGGTTCAGATCAAAACGTTGACAAAACTAGCACTTTTGAGAAAGTCTGATAATTGCTCTACCACCGTTTTGGTCATACAATGGATGTGGGTGGGCACCTTGAAAAATCATTCAAAAAACATGTTAAACCCTCAATTTCAAAGACAAGAAACTCACTGAGGTGTTAGTTGGCGTTCTGACATATAATTCGCCATAAAGTAAGATTCTAGTTCATCTGGAAAGGCTTTTTTAAATATTTAGCATAGAACTATTTAGTCGCAGCACATACGTGTGTAAGCTTCTGCAAACTAGGTAGCCTAGCAACATAAACAATAACAATAGCTACCGTAAGTAGTTCTGCTTCCTGAATCCCCTCTGCGGATTGATCTACACATCTACAACGGTCGCGTCAATACAAGTCAATGGATTTCATAAAATGATCAATAAAACCCTACAGGATTCATACTTTGATGTCAGAACACCAACGGACACCAATTACCCCCTCGGTGAGCTTCTTGTCTTTGAAATCGAGAGTTTAACATGTTTTTGAATGATTTTTCAAGGTGCCCACCCACACCCATTGTATGACCTAAACGGTGGTAGAGCAATTATCAGACTTTCTCAAAAGTGCTAGTTTTGTCAACGTTTTGATCTGAACCATTGTATATGATCATAAGTAACATTAAAACAGGGCTAAACATGCATTTCCTTTTACTACTCCTTTAAATGGAAGCCTTGACAGTAGCGCTGCTCACACTTGGGTCACACTCTCTGTCCATCCACTTCCTGGATGCTTCTAGAAATACCTGTATGTGTGGGTGCGTGTGCATGTGAGCGTGTGTTTGCGTGTGTGAACATGTTTGTGCCCAAAATGTAAGCGGGAGCACATGTTATGGCGTGTGTGCGTGTGCGTGTGTGTGCGTGTGCGCATGTGCGTGTGTGAGACGCAAACGACAGAAGAGATGTGTGAAGGGAAGGGTGAGACGCAGAACTGTCTGTTTGTGGTCTGCTGATGTGGCAGACTGCTAGCGTTGGGTGATACTTGATCTGATGTTAATGCTCTGCTGTGTTGTGTGTGTGTGTGTGGGGAGGGAGGGAGGGAGGGATGGACTGAGGGAGGGAGGGAGGGAGGGAGTGGAGAAAGAGAGGGGGAGATGGGCAGATAATCCCGTCTGCCTGATGAGATTGAAGGCCGGGATTGATTGATCGTCTAATCATACGAGGAAATGGGCCTGAAAATGAATGGTCCTCTGCCCTTGGCCGGCCGTGGAGCTGAGCGGCTGGGTTTCAGGGGATGTTAGCAGCAGAGAGACATGGCCTTAATGTGCACGGGACCTGATTTCATTTGTGTCTGATATACAGTTATACGATCCCGGCTAAATGATCAAATAAAAAAAAAAGGGGGGGAGTAGGGGAGGGGGGCGGGGGTGTAAATCAAGCTTTATTGCAGGAATATTACTTTTTCATACCGTCTGAAATGGATGCTTTGAGGAAGGTGCGAGAATAAAAATCCAATATGAATTTCAATTGGCGGAGCTGCATGGAGGCGGAGATAGCCAGTGTCCGGGACAGAGCGCCGGGGTGGATGGGTACCGGTGTTGTTAGGGTTATTATTTGTGTCATTATGAGGTTTGCATTATCTTTCTCTTGGCCGGGAGATTTGTTTTGCAAAAATTGCTCACAGCTGGGAGGCAGGATTATACCTTTAAAATGTCCCAAAAGCTAATATTATCTCCCCCCCTATTTTCTCTAGCTGTCCCTATCTCTCTTACGTTCTCCTCCCTCCCTCCGTTCCTCCCCCACCTCCCCTGGTCCGTCACGTCGATCCTTCTACCTCTCCTCTCTCTCCCCCCCTCTCTCCCTCTCTCTCCCCCTCTCTCTCCCTCTCTCTCCCTCCCTCTCTCCCCCTCTCTTCCCCCCTCTCTCCTGCTCACTCTTTGTCAAACAGAGGGCAGAATTACTTTAAAAAGGAGGTAGCTTTGATGTTCCCCTGCACCCATGTTGGTACTCTAAAGGCGCCTAATGCTACTTCTCTCATCTCCCAGGCACAATAAGGACCCCCACCTCGCCTCGCCGGTCTGGGTCTGGGAGGGGGAATTAGCTCCGCGCTCGAGGGTGGATCGAGGCTTGTGTCCTGCCAGAACCGATCACAATCTGGGGCCGATTGAGCCGGCGAGCCCAGCCCGGCGACGGGACGCCCACCTGTTTGTCTTGTTCGCAAACGAGGCGCGGCACCTGTCACTTTCACTCTCGGCCTGCGTGTCCAACTCTGGCTGAAAGACGCTTTGAGAAAAAGCAAGTACCTTCCCGGGTCTCGACCGAGCGTTTTCTGCCCCACGTACTACAGAGCAACAATATGATTCAGATGTGTCCATCCATTTTAAATTGTAGTCTAGGGACCCGAAGGCCCGACGGCCGACGGCGTAGCCCTGCGTGGGCGTTAGCGGCGGGGGAAGAGCCAAGCGAGGGTGCGTGTGCAAATCGGAGGTGGCGTCCGACTAATGGCCTCCCTGCTCTCGGCGCGCTGGGCTAGCAGCGCCGCGGGCTAAACGAGAAGCCTTGGTTATTAAGCCTGGTCCTGCCATGCTGGTCTGCTCATACAGTTCGGCGACGGGGTCTGAGCCACAGTCCTGAACGTATCACCGATGATCCGAAGGGCTCGCTTGACTGGCTGTCAGGAGTAGGAGCAGGAAGTGGACGGGGGCCCGGAGGGGACAAAATGGTCACAGCCTGATCCGGGGGGAGCAGGCACGGAGAAGCTGTCACTCCGTTTGACCTACCCGCCGGATCCTTTTGCTTTTTCCCTCTCCGGAGTGGACTGAATGTCTTGCTACAAAACTGTGAACATTACCGATGCCCTGAGTCAATTTGAATAGCTTTTCTGTGACCCTGACAAGTGAAATGTTCAGTTTTCACAACACTGTATAACGGTGGGTTTATGAACATTAACACGACTCGACATGATTAAACACTAAACACAGACTGGCGCGGACCTTGACCAGCGGTGGCGTGTGCCATAATGACCCTCCCCTCTCTCTGTCTCCCTCTAGAGCAAGGTGGGCGTGCTGCAGGCGTTCGTGCGGGACCTGAGCGAGCAGAACGAGGTTCTGATCCAGACGCTGGCGGAGCGCGGCGGAGTGGCGCAGGGGAGAGCGAGCGGCCCGCTCAAAGAGCCGGAGGTGGGTAGTCGATCAATGGCATTGATCAGCCAGTCAATCCCGCAGTCTATAGCCTTCTCTGTTTACACACACACTCACTCTCTCTCTCTCTCTCTCTCCGCGCGCGGTGCCGTGTTAAACTGAGCGTGCTCTAAGCGGCCACCCCTGGGACCCTCTAAAAGCCGGCGCCTCACACCCCCGTCATTGACTGACACGTCGATTAGCTGCCGAGCTGTGGACACTGGGCTTGTTAGCCATCTTAAGCATCGATGAGGACGTGGGGTGCGCCAAGTCCACAGTCACTCTCCGTCTCGAAGAGCAAGTCACTTTCACGTTCATATAGAAATGCAGACGCAGCAGGGGCCTGGAGGGCATGTAGGATACGGCCGTGTGGTGGGGGGGTTCGGGGGCCGGTGTAATGCCAGGTGAGTCAGGTGGAGGGGGTGGGATGGAACAGCCTCGTCCATGTCTTTCACAGGGAACACTTCATCAATTCGAGGTCGATTTGCGCTCGCGGGCCACGTACTGTCGTACCTGCACGTACTACGCCGAAAGACTGTTGAGATTTCCACTAATGTTATTAGCTGGCTTTTCATGCGAAATGAGTAGTATTCGCTGTGGGGTCAGCCCTCAATCTGCGACGCACATGGTCTTCATTAGGGATAATTGTTATGAATACATCTATATAACAGCATATTAATCAGTTTTTACGCCACAAAAACTTAATTGTTGCCTTTTGTTTAAGGGACCTTTCTCCCATGTACAGTATAATGAGAGAAGCAATTTGCTGAATGGAACAGAAGGTTGTTTTTATAGAAATTGGTATCCACTTCCATTTCCCCCAAGAACATGTTCTGTTTCGTGAAGTAAGCTGACAGTAATTGAGTAACGGTGAATAATGAGCTAAGACACTTTGGAAAAAAAGGGACAAATGAGTGTTTGTGTAGCGGATTGTTAAAATAAGCCCAGAGTTTGGGGGGAACGTGCTCTGTTGGCCAAGCAAAGTTCCTCTCATTGTGGGTCTGGTTGTTGCTGACTCCTCAGACCCCCAGTGATTAAATCCTCCTATGAACGGAATAAGTTTGACCTTTAGCAGATCCTAATCAGCTTGCTCATTCATTACAGCCCCGCACAAAAGATAGAACACACACATACACGCCGACACACACACTTTTGTGTACGTTGACATTTCGACACTGTAGAAAACCAATGTCATTTCTTAATGGTAAACGTGGTATAGACTCTAACTCGGTGGTTGAGTGGGAGCATGCAGGCTTCTTGTAATTGGTGCCAGGCTGGCCTTGGCATGGAATTATTTTTTCCTTTTTTCTTCTTGAGCATACAACATGTCCCTCGAGTTTCTCTCAATTTTGGCGGGTTTGAAGCAAGGATGTCTTGTGGTCCTGTATGAGCGTGCTGGGAATCATTTACAGATCGGGGAGGGGGGCCTGCATACGTGTGTGTGTGTGTGTTTTAGAGATAATCGTGCGAAGTGTGTGGACGTCACCGCATGCCCCCTCCCCCCAACCCCCAACCTCAAAAAACCTGGTTCCTCTTTTATGCGTCATTTACTGGCTGTAAACAGTTTGTGTAAAGCAGTTTATAGATGACCTATAAGCGCTCCCCCAGCTCCCCCAAATGTGTGCAAGAGTTAAACAAACTCTTACCTTAATAGACAGGCAGTGGCGGGGGCAGCCCCGAGCGTGGGCTGAGGTGGGCCCAGGGTTGCCGAGCACCCAAAGTATACAGTACTAGAAAGTGGCACTCCAAATGGAACTATTCCTCATTTATTTTTGCCCCCCCCCCGTCTCTCCCCAACCCCCTCTCTTGGTTGGTCAGCGTGTTAAAACTTGTGGCGCCTCTTTGCGAGATTGGCTTTGATCTTGTGCCTCTTCCATGTCACCTGGCGGCGTGTGGGGACTGATATGATGATGCGGCAGGCCTGGCCGGGGTGCTGCAGCTAAGCTGGCTGATTAGGCAGCTCATCGATTGGTCGATCACTCAGCACCGCCCTCTGGCCAGGCAGCGGGCTGGGAGGATATACCACTGATCTGAAGGACAGGAGCTCAGCCCTATGGACACACACACACACGCACACACACACACCAACTCTTTATATCTTTGTGGGGTCTGCCTAAACCTAGCCCTAGCCCTAAAACCTAAACATTACCTTTTACCCCTAACCCTACCCAAGTCCTAAAGCCCTAACCATACCCCCTCCAAAAAAAAAAACTAACCCTAAACATAACCTTTGACCTATCTTGTCTGTCATATAAGTCCAGTTGTTTTTGTTTCACACTTTAATTATAGGCTACCATATGAATAAATTCATCTTTATTGACTCCATCTGTAGAAAACTAAAAACCTGTATAATAAATACTAATACGTACTGTATTGTCTTGAATGTAACACAGTATACAGTACACCATCTGTATATTTTATTTACACACTTTCTCCACCACGTCCTTTATAATAGCCAGTTTAAATGTAAGCCTTGCCTGAGAGGAGGCTACACAATGCACAAGTTTGTGGAGGACGAATGGAATCGTGCTGTTGTCTGAATGTCGTCCTGGCGTGGCTGAGCCGACTGGGCCTTGAGAGGACAGTACCGAGGCGTTGGAAGTACAGCTGAGACTTAAATGAAAGGCACGCGAACATCATTGTCTCGTCCAGGAGCCGCAGTCACAGGGTCGTCATTGCGTTCGAGGGCACCAGGGGTCTCTTTCCGCCAGCGTCGCAAAGATGTCCACAATGGAGGGACGGCGTCGCGAGGACAAAAAAGCCACTGAGTAAATAAATAAATAAACGAGAACATATTCAGGATTGAGACGTATTCTGTCCCGCGTGACCTTCTCTACCTCAGAGAAACTCCTTGAGACTGAAAAGGTTTTCTCTCTGGAAACAAAGCCGTGTTTACTGTAAGCAGAGCGGTGCTAATGTATTCACCACCAGAGAGCAGGGGGGGGGGGGGAGGAACGAGGAGAGAAGGAAATGGAATAAAAAGACATGCTTAGTACTGTATATAGCTCCTTGAAGAGGAGGAGGAGGAGGTGATGGTAAGAGAGAATGAGAGAGGGTGGGTGGGGAGGCCAGAGAGGGTGGGGGGGGGGGGGGAAGGAGGGTAGCGTGCTAAAGGTTAGGACCCTCGCCTCGCATGAACAGTCTGAGGCTTTTAATCCAGCAACAGAGTCATTAGGGTTCACAGCTACAGAAGAGGCCAATTAAAGCTGAGCGTGGGCCTGCGTCTGGAGAGAGGCAGCGTTTGCTGTAGGGGCCCAGCTTGGCCTTTTATCAGCCAGCTCTCCAGGCCCCGCCCCTACTCTCTTGTCTGTCTGTCCGTCTGTCTGTTTGTCTGCCTGCCTGTCTGTATGTGTGTCTGTCTGTCTGTCTGCCTGCCTGTCTGTATGCGCGTCTGTCTGTCTGCCTGCCTGTCTGCCTGCCTACCTGTCTGCCTGCCTACCTATCTTCCTGTTTGTCTGCCTGTCTATCTGCCTGCCTGTCTACCTGCCTTTCTATCTGTCTGTCTGTCTATGTCTGTCTGCCTGCCTGTCTAACTGCCTGTGTGTGTGTGTGTCTGTCTGTCTGTCTGTCTGTCTGTCTGCCTTCGAGCTCTGGGTTCCCTCAGTATGCTGCAGATAATGTTACATCATTAGTCGCCCAGGATGACTAGCAGACCAAGACCATAGCTCACTAGATACACGCTGGTTGAATGAGACAAAATAATAATTTCATTGAGATTATTTGTTAATATTAACAATTTCACAAATTTGCATAGAGTGAAAGTGCTGTAGGTGTTTAGTAAGTCCTGTTTATACTGTAAGTGACAGGATATGGTTTTGTTCCTCATACCCCACTGTGCTCTGTAGGGCGGATGTTTCTGGAAGAAAGCCTGAAGACCAGGCCATGCGCTAACCAGGCCTGACACCACGTCTGTGAGCACGGGGAGAGCAGGGCTGAGCATGGCCGAGAAAGAGAGAGAGAGGGGGAGGGAGGGAGAGAGAGAGAGGGAGAAGGAGGGAGGGAGAGAGAGGGAGGGAGGGAGAGAGAGAGAGAGAGAGAGAGAGAGAGAGAGAGAGAGGGAGAGAGAGGGGGAGGGAGGGACAGAGAGAGAGGGAGGGAGACGGAGGGAGAGAGAGAGGGGGAGGGAGAGAGAGGGAGAGAGAAGGAGGGAGAGAGAGAGAGAGGGAGAGAGGGGGGGAGGGAGGGAGAGAGCGAGAGGGAGGGAGGGAGGGAGAAGGAGGGAGAGGGGGAGAGCAGAGTCAGCGCTGCCAGAGATCCTGTAGATCGTTCTGTTGACTTAACCTCTGAGCTGCATCTTATTCATCTGCTCCCAAACTCTCTGGTTCCCCCGCAGGGCCACACCCTCCTCCTCCTCCTGGGCTTCAGCATAAGTGGACCAGACCCAGCTGTTCCCCAGCTGTGTCCAGGGCCCGGCCCAGCCTCTCTAACCCGGTCCAGTTTAGCCTTTTCTAGCCTGACCCAGTCAGACCAGCCTGATCATATTCCTCTGTTCAAGTTTCCAGTAGGCTTCCACCCCGGCTCTCTGTTTCCATTCAACACGCACAGATGGCTGCTGCTGCTAATTGGAGTAAAATGGAGCTTTGTCAGGGATAATTGAGGATTTCCATAGTCTGTGTGAGGTCGTCTCTGTTAGGGGGTTAGACTGTGTGAGCGAGGGAGAGGTCAGGGAGTGTGTAGTCTCACATAGACAGACCTATCTCCACACCTTGTTTCGTGCTGTGTCGGCGCTGGAGGAAGGTCTGGCTGCACCCCATTATCATTCTGGAATGGGGGGGGGGGTGGATTGCTTTAAGCCAATCACAGTCGTCCTGGGAAGTACTAAGCTTGTTTTGTAGTTTTTTCAACAAAAAAAATGGTGTCGGGATTGAATCTGATTGGCGCCGCTGGAATTGAACGCCACCAACGAGAGGCTTAGACCAAAAACCTACATCCCGTGAGTCAGACTAGAGAGTGTGATTTCTCTTTTTTCTATATGTTAAACATGTTCTGTTTAGATAGATATATAGATAGATATAGATATATACTTTAATAATCCCCATGGGGGACATTTTGGGTTTCAGCAGTGGGAAACAGTACAGGGCAAAATAGAGAGAATATACATGATAGATTAAAATAAATTACACGAAATTACAAGAAAGAAACTTCAGCACTTTGAAGATTAAATAAAACAGCCTTGTGGTAACAGCAAGATGTTGGATTGCTTCTCCAAAGAGCCTCCGATGCCGCGGTCTTACAGTATGCTGTTTACACAAGGCATTGACGTTCTGCCAGACAATACCGTTACAGTGGGTCGTACAGTACATCACCTAGAATGTCTTTATTTGTATTTATTTATTTCTTCAGGGTTGACTTGAGCACAGTCCCATTAGGAAAAGGTCTTATTATTCATTCCAGCGCAAAATAAATCTGTTATTGGTTTATTTTTGTCTACTCTGCTATCGGAAACATTCCAAACATCCCACTCCACCCTGCCTCTTGTTCAAACGTATGGATTAACCTAGGCTTGGTTTGTGTGCTTTTGAAACCACAGAATCAACCATCCGAAAGTTGTGGAAGAGGTCATTTTGAAGGAGATACTGTATTTAATGTAGACATTTCCAGTCAGTATGAAGCCAGATGAGCACATGGCTGCCTCCTGTATACTAGAGGAAGAAGAAGAGGAAGAATACTTTATTTGTCACACGACACAACACGCACATGCAATAGGCCGACATGGGCAACACACACACACACACACACATGCAGTAAGCTGTCACCGATTTAATGTTCTCTGCTCTCATCCCATCCCGTTGTCCTCCCCCCCCCCAAGGGCAGCAGGGAGCAGACGAGGGCGCGTGCCCGGGGACCGATCCAAGTGCACCTGTCCGTCTTCGCCAGGAACGGACAGCGTTAGCGATCTGTTTTTCTGCATTCGTTTTTCCATATTGGTTTCTTTTGCGAGGAAACCCTTTCCGAACATGGAGAGAGCGTGCAAACTTCACACAGAAAGTCCTTTCATGCTTTGAGGCGAGTGTCGCGCCACCGTGCCGCACGTGAGCGATTTGGGGACTTGCTTAAGGACACTGCGGCACACTGCCAGGGGCTGGGATCGGTCCTCATTCTTTCACTTGCCAAGACAAAAGTCTACGGCCGAAATTCTGCTGCAGGATGTTGTTACTCAGATCAGACTGACCTCAGATCAGACTGACCACACAACCCAGCGTCCACACAGGCTTGACCAGAGGCCCGGCAGCCTCTGTGGCCATGAGCACAACAGGCTTTACAAGGAAGAATGGTAAATGGACTGCACTTATATAGCGCTTTACAATGAAGGCCTCTCATTTACCCATTCACACACACACATTCACACACCAATGGCGTCAGTTGCCGTGCAAGGGGCTAGCCTGCTCATTGGGAGCAACTTGGGGTTCAGCGTCTCGCCCGAGGACACTTTGACATGTCGTCAGGAGGAGCCGGGATCCGAACCGCCGACTCTACGGTCATCGGACGACCAGCTCTACCTCTCCAGCCGCCCCAGAAATACCTAGGCAAAGATGGCGTGCGTGCGTGTGTGATGGGGAGAGGATCAAACCCTGCGTCAGGGGCCGTCCGTGGGGAGCAGCTGGAGGAGCAGGATCAGAAACTGGTAAAGTTCAGCTAGCCAGCCGTGTCTCCCTACCAGGATGGCCTCCTGAGCAACTATGAATGATCAAACAGCCGACTGGTCTGCGCAGACCTCACGTCATAAGAACGGCGTTTTAGCTTCAGTTCGACCTCTGACCTGTGCCAGGCTCGCGCGGGACCGGGCTTCTGAGAGGGCCTCGCTGAGGACGCTTCCCTCAAGCCTTTTACAGAGCTGGTGCCCGTTCTGTAAGTGAGAGGAGACGTGAGAGAAAACCCTGTTAGCTTTCTCCAAGCAGGCCAATCAGGCGGCCATCTTGAGAGACCTCACCATTTTAGAGGCCCTGAATATTCCTGCTGCCGGCAGACTCGCCGATGAGCTCAGTAACTTCGGTTTGACGGACTGTTGTCGGTTTTTCTAATTGCGTTACAGGCGTTGAGGGTAGGTTGCTATTTGGGGATGGTACAGTAGCAGGCCTCTCTCACTGTCCGTGTCAGAATAATATGAGATTAGCTCAGCCGCCCCGCGTTACAGGAGGATGGGAAGGTGAAACGGCTGAATAATTTATGGATGAGCCTCCCCTGACTGAGGAACGTGCTTCTCCTCCGAGGGTTCTCCTAGAGAACCACCCAGAGAATCAGTCCCATCCAGCCCATCTAGTCCCATAGTCTCACCCCGGGCTGGGAGGGAACACAGCAACCCCCATTATACTCCCTACCTGCCTGACTGTCACTATCACCCACACTGACTGATAGCTCTCCATCTCTCTCTCTCTCTCTCTCTCTCCTTCTCACTCTCCTGCTCTGCTTTTCCCCCACCGTTTCACTGTCCTCTTTTTGCTCCTCTCTGCCACCCCCCTCCTCCCCCTCTCTCTCCACCCCTCTCTCTCTCTCTCTCTCCCCCCCACCCCTTCTCTCTCTCCGTTTTCCCATCTCACACTCCTGCGATGCTCTCTGCCCCTCAATTTCAGTGTCCTCTTTTTTGCTGTCTCTCTCTCTCTCTCTCTCTCTCTCTCAATCTCTCTCTGTAGACTGGGAGCTGATCTCCCCCTTTGAAAAGGTAATGATGGCGGCGTGTTGAGATTAGCTATGTGCTCCGCGCGGCGTAATGGCCCGGCTCTTTATTGCCCCGCCACATGCTAATCCCCCCGCCGAAGGAGCGAGGCGACACCTGCAGGGGGCGGTGGCGCGCCCCACGGCCCCCACATGAAAAGGGGCCCGCCATTAAAAATGATCAAATTACTGCACTCGGCCGCACAACACCACCGATCTCGCGCCCTGGCTAGGCGCGCACCCCCATCGCCCCCCCCCCCCTCCACGCACACGCACGCACACCCGCGCGCACACTTACACATGCGCCAATTAGTATCTCCGTCCGATGGATATATCTCCAAGTGATCCTCTGTGGATATAAGCCGAGTCTTAAGTTGCCCAAGGCTCTCTACGGACGCCGATGCACCCACGCTCGCGGGCGGGAAGCCGTGGCCACGCACAAGCTCCGAATGAAAGCAGGGCTTACCACACTTCCTACACCACACATTATTCATGAAATGCTTTAAACGTTTCCCGAATGAATATTTGTATAAAGTCGTTTTATTTTAGCAAGTGGCCACTTGTTATTACACCAACACATGATTTAAAGTATTCATCCCTTCTAAAGAGTGTTGGTTTCTGGCATGGTAATGGCTGTGGAGCAGAGTAGGGAGACTCCGGTGGCGCTAATGAGCTCCGTTGTTACTCAGATGAGGCAGATCTGACTCCTACAGGTCCTGGATCTGTCGATAGGCTCTGTCTGAGGGGCAGATATGACTCCTACAGGTCCTGGATCTGTCGATAGGCTCTGTCTGAGGGGCCGATATGACTTAACAGGTCCTGGATCTGTCAATAGGCTCTGTCTGAGGGGCAGATATGACTTTACAGGTCCTGGATCTGTCAATAGGCTCTGTCTGAGGGGCAGATATGACTCCTACAGGTCCTGGATCTGTCGATGCGTCTGTGGTCCTGTGTCCCTCCTCTCTTCCAAGTCTCTTCCACAGACAGGTGGGCGGACAGACAGACAGACAGACAGACAGACAGACAGACAGACAGACAGACAGGCAGACAGACAGACAGGCAGGCAGGCAGGCAGGCAGGCAGGCAGGCAGGCAGGCAGACAAACAAACAAACAAACAGACAGGCAGGCAGGCGGACAGACAAGCAGGCAGGCGGACAGACAAGCAGGCAGACAGGCAGTGTAGCTTAGCCACCCTGTGTGCTGGGCAGCGCTGTCCAGGAGATGACGTTTGACCACAGGCCAGGCTGGCAGCCCGCTGCCACTCCACCTCACAACACATCCACTCCCCGAGCAGGGAGGGACCCGCTGACCAATGCCGTTTCACTCAGAGCCCGGGATAATAACGCTCTTCTTCTGCGTTGTTAAACGGCCGGCCGGCCGAAATGGCGGCCGCCTCTTAGCGCGGTGCCGGGAATCAGCGTGGGCAGGAGTGGGAGGATGGCTTCTCATTGTAATCGTAAACGCTTATCGTAGCTCATATTACTGTATATTTTTTTTGTATTTCTATTTTTTTCTGTCCTCATGAACATAGGCTCCCTGAAGCCGTGAGGAGGTGGTTATTATCACGGGGAGCCATTTTAGTCAAAGATTTCTCCTCTCTCCCTCCCTCCCTCCCTCTCCCCCCCCCCCCCCCCCCCACCTCCGTGCCTCAGCAGTCAGTGTTCGAGCCACGCGGCTGCATGGTGTGGTGGGTAATTTCACCGGCGTTTCATGTGTCAGGAGGGGGAGGAGTCGCCCCGCATTAGGTGGTGTGTTCTTGTGATGTATGATGTATGCGCAGAACGGCAACCTTAATGTTTATTCATGACTTTCCAGGCAATGCCCCAGCTCAGCCCTCTGATTTCCTTTTAAGGAACAAAACTAGGTGAGATTGAGACTTTAGCTTAAAGGCACACGGACCCATCCTTCAGCTCTCTCTCTTTCTCTTTCTCCACTTCTCTCTGTCTCTCTCTCTTCCCCCCTTCCATCCCTTCTTTTTCTATCTTCTTTTAAATTCTCCCCTGATATTATGTCTGCCAGCTTTAATTTACTTGACCCTTAGAAAAAGGAGATCACAGGCGGTTATTTCCTTCTGAATTGCCGGCTGGCTCCCCCATCTCGCCTCTGTTCTCGGCTAAGGACTTTGATGAAGAGATGAATTCGGACCGCTCTCTCCAAGGGCAGCATGTTAATGAGCCACGAGCCGTGGTACGACTAAGTGGCCTTCTCTTGTCACACACACAAGGACACGGTGTCCCTGGTACCAGCAACGCGCCTCTGCCAACCTTCTCTACCGCCCGGCCCGGCTTGGCCCAGCCCAGCCCAGCCCAGCCCAGCCCAGCCCAGCCCAGCCCAGCCCTGCAAAGCTCATCTCAGCCTAGTTTAACCCACACTAGACCAGACCAATCCAACCCAGCCCAGACCAACCCAGCCCAGTCTAGCCCATCCCAGACCAGCCCAGCCCTCCAAAGCTCATCTCAGCTCACCCTACCTGCTTACAACCTAGTTTAACCCACGCTAGACCAAACCAATCCAACCCAGCCCAGACCAACCCAGCCCAGTCTAGCCCATCCCAACCCAACCCAGACCAGCTCAGTCAAGCCCACCCCAACCCAGACCAGACCAGCCCAGTCTAGCCCATTCCAACCCAGACCAGCCCAGTCCAACCCAGACCAGACCAGCCCAGTCTAGCCCAGCCTAGTTGAATCCAGCCCAGACCAACCCAGCCCAGTCTAGCCCATTCCAACCCAGACCAGCCCAGTCAAACCCAGTCCAACCCAGACCAGACCAGACCAGTCTAGCCCAGCCTAGTTGAATCCAGACCAGACCAGTCTAGCCCAGCCCAGTCTAATCCAAACCAGTCTAGCCCAGCCCAGTCTAGCCCAGCCCAACCCAGACCAGCCCAGTCTACCCCAGACTAGCTCAGTCCAGCTCATCTCAGTACAGCCCACCTGCTCCCAGCCCTGACCAATCAGCATGTCTGGAGAGGGAGGATGGACGACTCTTGAGGTCATCAGTAATCGCCATGGCAAACTAACGGCCTGTTGTTTAATAGCGTTTTGTCTTCAAACCCAAATGTGCAATAAAGTAACCATAATTTGAAAAACGACTCCCTATTTGTCTTGTAAATGACTTTTTAATGATAATCAAGCCTCTTCTATCCATCATGCCAGCACAAGTCCATGCAGCTCTTTGATGGAACTCCTCCTATGAACAAATGGTGTCTATTTATAATCCCCACGACCAACCTGCTACAAAGCGTGCCGTTACCACAGAACATGCATCATTATGTGTTTGGGGACATGTATATGTACACCCAATGGAAGCTTATGGAAAGTAGGCAGCTCTGTGTGTGTGTGTGTGTGTATTTGTGCGCGCGTAGTTCTGTGTGTGTGTGTCTTTGTGTGTGTGTATAGTTCTGTGTGTATGTGTGTATAATTCTGTGTCTGTGTATAGTTCTGTGTGTGTGTATGTGTTTGTAGCTCTGTGTGTGTGCATAAAGTTCTGTGTGTGTGTGTGTGTGTGTGTGTGTAGTTCCATGTGTGTGTGTGTGTGTGTGTGTGTGTGTGTAGTTCTGTGTGTGTGTGTGTAGTTCTGTGTGTATGTGTGATTGAGCGTCTCTAAGCCTCGGCTGCAGCGCCACCTGCCACCACCAGCAGGACTGCTGTGCAGATGATGTAGCTTCCTGTAAAAGGAGGCCAGGATGGAGACACACAGCTACACTGTAGAGACACATAGCTACTGTACACTCTAGACACACAGCTACACCGTAGAGATATAGAGCTACACTAGACACAGAGCTACTCTGTAGAGATATAGAGCTACACTGTAGACACAGAGCTGCTCTGTAGAGATATAGAGCTACACTAGACACAGAGCTACTTTGTAGAGATATAGAGCTACACTGTAGACACAGAGCTGCTCTGTAGAGATATAGAGCTACACTGTAGACACAGAGCTGCTCTGTAGAGATATAGAGCTACACTGTAGACACAGAGCTACACTGTAGAGAGACAGAGCTACACTAGACACAGAGCTACACTGTAGAGATATAGAGCTACACTGTAGATATAGAGCTACACTGTAGAGATATAGAGCTACACTGTAGAGATATAGAGCTACACTGTAGACAGAGCTACAGTACATTGTAGGGAGACAAGGATACACTGTTGAGACACACACACTGAATGAACAGCCGATCACTATAGAAACGAGGAGGAAGCGTTGTGCAGCGTGTTTGTTTCCCCAGCCCACGCAGCATGTGTCATTTTAACAAAGCATTTGGAAATCTTAAATCACCATGGAGCCCCCCCTCCCTTCCCTTGTGTTAGGAGTGTGTGTGTGTGTGTGTGTGTGTATGTGGGAAGGGGGGGGGGGATATGAAAATGAGCCCTGCTTGATTTTGTTCTGACTGTCATAGAGGGGCACTGAGGCGTGAGCGAGGCAAATGACTCCCTTTTGTACTTAACATATGTAACGCTGCACTAATCAACAGCCCCGGCGTCCGCGCAGTATTCCACACCGATATGATAAACAATGCAAATGAGGGCGTCTGCCTCAAATGCCACTGAGAGTGAAGGAGTAGGGAGAGAGAGAGAGAGAGAGAGAGAGAGCTGGCGTAACCGACTGATTGTTCGGCTGTCAAATTGATTTGCATGAAAAAGGGCGGCCTAATTGCGACACTTAGCTGCAGCATCCTGATAGCGCGGAGCAGGATCGCTGAAGGACGCGCAGGGGCCGTTCTATTCACGCCAAGGACTTCCTGGAGGCCCCGGAGAGACACGACACCACCACCGCCTTCTGTTTCTGCTACAGCCTTTCACAGCTGCTCAGCCTCCAGGAGCACTGGCATATCCATCACACACACACTCACACACTCACACACACAGACGGCCTGCTGCCTCAGCATCCCAGTTGTTGGCCAGTCAAACAGCCACACCATATTTATGTGTCATTACGTTGACCTGCTCAGCGGAGATGGAGGAAGTTAAGTTAACGACACCGGAGGGCTACGGGTGCGGAAAAGTGTTGGGCGGAGGGTGATTGTGTGTGTGTGTGTGTGTGTGTGGGGGGGGGTTCTGGAGCTGCCGAAGGCTAAGCCTTCCCCATTCTCCTCTTCCTTTAATAATAAATGATGGATGTTTCAAATTAGAAAACAGTGCTGAGAAAATCCAATTTAGAGCAGGGCTTCGGAAAGAGGGTATAAAGCATAAGAAGTAGAGTTGTGTATTAAAGGCCTTTGTTTTGTTTTAATGTGCTGCAGGGGCCCGGCGGTGTGTATGATTTAATGTGCCTGGTGAAAATGGGCTCTATTATGTACTATTAACAAATCAACCCGGCCCCGCCCGAAAGACCATCTCTGCCTGCCGACGAGTCGTGGGTGGCCTTTCCACACCGAGCATTGATTTATAGACCCTATTCATAATCACATTGGGGCTTGAGGATGAGGTGCGGGGTGTGTGTGTGCGTGCGTGCTATGCATGTCCACGTGTGTGTGTGGTTGTCAGAGGATGAAGGTTACAGATGAGATCGGCGTTTAGTAGCAAAGACGTCACGATCGTCAGTTTGACTATTCTTCGTCTCTTCCCCTTAGTCTCCGTCTCTCCTAGAGTCGTCTCCTGCCTCGCCCCCTCGTCCCGTCTTCTTCTCTCCATCCCTTCAAGTTGAATCTGTCACCTCCTCTCTGTCTCCATCAGTCACTGTGGCTCCGCCCCCACCTCCTCTCCTCCTCCATCAGTCACTGTGGCCCCGCCCCCTTCCACCCCTCTGTTCTCAACTACTCTGTCTCTCGTTCAACCTCTCGCTAGTTCCCCACGCTGGCAGTCTGTCCTCCCAGCGGTCACCCCCCCCCCCATCCTGTGTCCAGTCACCCGTTGTCCTCTCACCCCCCTCCTCCCACGCCAGGCTGATCTCTGTCCCCCCATGTCCCCAAACCCTTCTCCCTGAGTCTCTGTCCTCTGCTCAACCTCCTTGTCCTGATGCGCTGTGATCTCTCTCTCTTTCTGTCCGTCAGCCTGTCTCCCTCTCCCTCTGTCTCTCTTTCTCACTCTCTCTCTCTCCCTCCCTGTCAGCATGTCTCTCTCTCACCCTTTGTCTCTTTTTCTCTCTCCCTTTCTCTGCCTCTCTGTCTGTCTGTCTGTCTGTCTGTCTGTCTGTCTGTCTCTGAGGGCGGGTACGTGGTGATCTTATGAAGCCAGCATGACCAGAGAGACCAGAGAACAGCAGCAGCCAGGAGGAAGTCTGGCTTTTCACTTTCCAAAGGGATTGGCTAATCTCCCTGTCCACCACCACATTAAAAACTAAAAGCAGGAATAGGCATTCCATTTTAATGAACCCTTTCCTCAGAGCCTCAGTGCAACGAAGGCAAATCCATAAAGTGTGTGGAGGGGGGGGGGGTGAATAAAAGGCAGCGTTGGCCGTAAAAGGCACATTTCCTCTCTTTGTCCGAGCTGTGATCGACGTAATTCTCCAGATTTGCACTGAGCATACTGTTGACTGTAATGCCTCCGGCCCGTGGGAAGGGGAATGAGCAAACGTGTCTGAAGGTCCTCAACAAGGTCTCCATTGTCGATCCATTTCAAACATGGCATCCATCATTTTCCATGCCCTCCCCCCACACACACACACACCAAGTATTCCACCTGACCCTGGACATGAGAGAGGAACAGGTATTGAAATTACAGTCAGATTCCGCTGGCCAAGTGAGTGCTGGTGTGAGATTGTTGTGGCCATGCTATGCTACTGTCTGCAAGCTAACTAGGTTCATTGAACACTCAAGGATATAATTGTTCCCACCCCGAAACATGCATCTCTCTCTCTCTCTCTCTCTCTCTCTCTCTTTCACACACACACACACACAGGCACTTTCCTGTAAAGAGGTGGTGTATTTCACTGGTCTGAGAGTGTTATTATACTGGGTTTTTCACAAGCTTCTTACAGCCTGTCCTGAACCTGGACACAGCTGTAGGGGTGTGTTTGTGTATGCGCGCGCGCGCGTGTGTGTGCGTGCGTGCGCGCCCGCGAGCATGCATGCATTTTATCTTCGGTGTTTGGCTTTTCATTGAGGAATTTTACGTGTGTGTGTTTTTTCAATTACATTTGCGGGCCTAAAAAGATTTGGGTTGGATCGCGGACGACTGCCCGAAGCGAAGCAGGTTAGTTTTATTTGCGCTGAGGTCTTGTATCTGCGATTTGAGCAGCGCTCACGCGGGGCCCCATGCATACAGAACTTAAACAGCTACAGATGCAGGTCTGCTCCATCCACAGAGCCCCGTGTTTGAGTTGGCTACCTCTTTTGTGAGCGGTTCCTATAACATCAGCAGAGCGATTTGCCAAAAGAACGCGGAGAAATGTCTCTTTGGATCCGGCGAAGTCTGTCGTTGGCCCTCAGCGCTGAGGTGCGGAGGCAGCATATTTGTGCTCTCAGCCAGCAGAGGTCATGTTCCACTACGTCTGTAGCTCTGTCTGTTTCTGTTCTTCTGAACAGCCTGAGTCTTTCTCTCACCACGCTCACAGCCTGGGCTCATTTGATGGGCGGGTGTGTGTGTGTGTGTGTGTGTGTGTGTGTGTGTGGGTGGGTTATGGACTGTACCAGTCTCCTGACAGCCCAGTAAATCTTGAGGAACACGTCACTTGGAGATGTTCCCCGTGTCGGAGCGTTTCAAGCGCGATTCCAGGATTATTAGATCAGAGGGCCGCGGTCTGGTGACCTCTCTAGCATGAGCTCTGATTGGCCGAGAAGCCGCCAGAGCTGCAGGTGACGTCTGACGTGGCGTGGAGGAGGAGGAGAGAGCAGACGCCGCCGCTGACGAGGTACACCTAGGGAAGCACAGATGTATATCGGCCGCACATCGGTGTGGGGTATCGCCGTACGTCGGTATCGGACGACATTCACCTCGTTGACCGCCATTGGCCTTTCAGCAAATTTGATGACATTCACCGACGCGGTGGCCGATGTTTATCTGTTGTGTTGCATCGATTTTGCGCTGGCCAAATGTTGTGATGTGTTGGTTGTTTGCGGTCTCACTCACACAGCCATCTTTGTCATGTGAAAGAGGGTCATATTAAAGACTGATTCATAAATTAGTATGATTGAATTTGTGCTCTTTCAAAGACAGCCTGATGAATGGCTGAAAGACATTAAAACAGTTCAGTTATTTTTCATAAAGATTATTATTTTTTTCTCCTGGCACAAAATGGGGAATAAAATAAGTAACAACAACAATAAAAATGGCATTCACTTATTGGCCAGATTGTTATTTTAAACATCGGCATAATCGGCGCATCCCTAGATGCAACCAGGTCAGGGCTTGACATACAGTTGAATTTGGGCCAGTGGATTTTCAAAGTTACTGGCCCCAATGTTGTATCACTGGCCCCAATGTTGTATCACTGGCCCCAATGTTGTATCACTAGCCTAGAAGATAGCCACATTTTGCTAACGCTTAAACAGGACATACGTGGCAAGCATTTTATAGAATCAGATATCAGTGGTTTGTCACCGAGTGAAGAGTGCTTCTACAAGTCGTTGATCATCATCATGCCTCAGAAGAATGACGTGATACAAGTACATGTAAAGTCAATGTTTGTGATGATGTGATTAGTCAGCAATTACTAAGAACTAAACCTCCAAACATATTAGCTAGTTAGCTAGCTATTTCACTTAAGAGCTGTCTAATGTTTTCACTCACTTGTCTGCATACGCTGGTATAGATCGGCAAAGCAAAATAGCCTGCTTCTCCCTTCTCCTCATCATACCCTAGCCAAGGCCAGCGATCTGGCCAGTGAGGCTGGAAAACGCTTTCGTTTTTTTTCATACTCATGTCATTATCGCGCAGTGCTTCTGGTGAAAGGTGGTTTCTTTTTTCAGTTGTTTTTTTGCCCAGTTTTTGCCCGGCAGCAGGTGCCTTCAGAAACATTTTATTAGCGGCTATTGATTAGCGGCTATGTACAAGGTGTTCGGCTGGCTTGTCTTCACATTCAGGTTTTCGCGCTGGCGTGTTACGGCCTATCAGAGTAAAGGCTCGGAGGGTTTCTTTTTCACGCGAAGCTTACAGCTGGGGTGAGTTGAACTTCAGCCCTGACAAAATGTAGCAAGGGGATGTGATGGGATGAGGAGAGGGGATGTGATGGGATGAGGGGAGAGGTGAGGGGATGTGTTGGGATGAGGGGAGAGGTGAGGGGGTGTGTTGGGATGAGGGTAGAGGTGAGGGGATGAGGGGAGGGGATGTGTTGGGATGAGGGGAGCAGTGTTAATTTCGTTGACGAGAACTATGACGAAAACTATTCGTCAACGACATTTTTGGGGTTATCGTCACGAGACGATAACTAAATAAAAATGAATGTATGATGACAAAAACTATGACTATCTATTCACATTTTCGTCAACAAATAAAGACTAGACTAAAATGGTTATGGAGGGACGTATGGGAAAAGTTCAAATCAGAATGTCGAGGTTCGGGATGTGCGCAGTTGGATCATGGATGTATTAATAGAACGAGTTGGATGCAACCTACAGGTAGCCTGTGTGTATTTAGCCCTATATATAATATAATAACCTACAGGTAGCCTGTGTGTATTTAGCCCTATATATAATATAATAACCTACAGGTAGCCTGTGTGTATTTAGCCCTATATATAATATAATAACCTACAGGTAGCCTGTGTGTATTTAGCCCTATATATAATAACCTACAGGTAGCCTGTGTGTATTTAGCCCTATATATAATATAATAACCTACAGGTAGCCTGTGTGTATTTAGCCCTATATATAATAACCTACAGGTAGCCTGTGTGTATTTAGCCCTATATATAATATAATAACCTACAGGTAGCCTGTGTGTATTTAGCCCTATATATAATAACCTACAGGTAGCCTGTGTGTATTTAGCCCTATATATAATAACCTACAGGTAGCCTGTGTGTATTTAGCCCTATATATAATATAATAACCTACAGGTAGCCTGTGTGTATAGCCTACATGTGAATAGTACCGTTGCTCACCGGCTGGCGGGAAGTCAACTAACAGCATACGACTGCTGCGCCTGAACTGTTCAGTAAATTACCACAGTTCAGAAATGTCTTTGTCAACGTTCGCACACACCGGGAGAAAGAGGAGAGCAGACATCTGGATAAACTTCATATTTGATGCAAAGTAAAACAAAACCATTTGTAGACCGTGTGGGGTGAAAATGACTGGCAAAAATACAACAAACTTAAAGCGACATTTGGAGAACAGTCATCCCGAAATTCACGAGAAGGTAAGCACCCCCCACCCCCGGCTAACGTTACTGTATTAGCTAAAACCAAGCTGGTGTGTTTCTGAAATACTGTACTTCAAATACAGTACAAGCTAAAAGAAACCAGTGTTTCACGTAGGTTTGTGGCGGGGGAGAACTGAAGTGTCTGATCATTGCAACGCTAACGTTAGTGGCTAGCTAATGTTAGGCAAAGCTAGCAACAAGTGGGGCTATGCTTGTGGCGGCTGGCGGGGGTATCTAGCGTTAGCTAGTCTGGGTAAGCTAGTCTGGGTTAGCTAGTCTGGGTAAGCTAGCTAAGCAACTACTGCTGCTGTCTAATGTTATACTGTAGCTAGATGGATAAAACACGAACAGTTAGCTACCTGGCGCCGCCATAGCCCCTCCTCCGGTGTGACGTTAGCTAGCCTGTGCCTGATGTTAGCTAGCCTGACTAGCCAACTAGTGCTGACAGGATAATGTTATAGCTTGCTATATCAGGCACAAACACAGTTAGCATCAGACTGGGGGAGAGGAATGCTTCATTATGAAACTGTCTGACAGAAGCAGCCACGCTTCTGTCAGTCTGCCCCAGGGCAGCTGTGGCTACAGATGTATCTGACCACCACCGGTATGACTGTGTCTGAATGAATACTGGACTCTGTAAAGCGCTCTGGGTTTCATGAAGGGCGCTATATAAATCCAAATTGATTGATTGATTGATTGAACTAAGCCTGTTAAATTTGAGTTGTCTAAATCTATGGTAGATTTTGTCGACTAAAATCGTAATGATATTTAGTCAACTAAAACTAGACTAAAACTAAAACAAGTCAGATGACTAAAATATTACTAAAACTAAATGGCATTTTAGTCAAAAGACTATGACTAAAACAAAATCATAATTTGCTGTCAAAATTAACACTGGAGGGGAGAGGATGTGTTGGGATGAGGGGAGAGGTGTTGGGATGAGAGGAGAGATGAGGGGAGGGGATATGTTGGGATGAGGGGAGAGGTGAGGGGATGAGGGGAGGGGATGTGTTGGGATGAGGGGAGAGGCGTTGGGATGAGAGGAGAGGTGAGGGGATGAGGGGAGGGGATGTGTTGGGGTGAGAGGAGAGGTGAGGGGATGAGGGGAGGGGATGTGTTGGGATGAGGGGAGAGGTGAGGGGATGAGGGGAGGGGATGTGTTGGGATGAGGGGAGAGGCGTTGGGATGAGAGGTGAGGGGATGAGGGGAGGGGATGTGTTGGGATGAGGGGAGAGGCGTTGGGATGAGAGGAGAGGTGAGGGGATGTGTTGGGATGAGAGGAGAGGTGAGGGGATGAGGGGAGGGGATGTGTTGGGATGAGGGGAGAGGTGTTGGGATGAGAGGTGAGGGGATGAGGGGAGGGGATGTGTTGGGATGAGAGGAGAGGTGTGGGGATGAGGGGAGGGGAATGGAGAGCGGATGTGTTGGGATGAGGGGAGGGGAGGGGTGATTCCAGGCAGGCTGCTGCTTTAATGAGAGAGTGAGCTGTCAGAGATGTACATGTAATGGCTCCCCCGCCAGCCGCCCGGCTCAGGCCCTGTGGGACACGACACAGACGCACTCTCTCTCTATCTGCTTCTCTCTCTCTCTCGCTACCCCTCCTCTATCTACCTCTGTATCTTCCTAACTCCCTCTCTATCTCTCTAACTCTCTCTTTCTCTCTCCCTCCTCCCCCTCTCTCTCTAAGGCCTGATCAGACTCCGCCAGGCCTCTCATGTCTTCCCAGTTGATATCTGAGCCCCCCCATCCCCTCACACACACACACACACACACACACACACACACACACACACACACACACACATATACACACACACACATACACATACACACTGACACCATCTCACTGGGCACAGACTCAGGAGGGTCATTTAGCTACTAAATCCTCTTAGGATCTCCTTTCCTCCTTCCCTTCACTCAGCGTGCCAGACACTTCTTGGGAAGCCTAGTGTACTAGTCCAGCCAGCCAGGAGAAGCCTAGTCTACTAGTCCATTCAGCCAGAGGAAGCCTAGTCTACTAGTCCATTCAGCCAGGAGAAGCCTAGTCTACTAGTCCATTCAGCCAGGGGAAGCCTAGTCTACTAGTCCATTCAGCCAGGGGAAGCCTAGTCTACTAGTCCAACCAGCTAGCCAGAGGAAGCCTAGTCTACTAGTCCATTCAGCCAGGGGAAGCCTAGTCTACTAGTCCAACCAGCTAGCCAGAGGAAGCCTAGTCTACTAGTCCAGCCAGCCAGGAGAAGCCTAGTCTACTAGTCCATTCAGCCAGAGGAAGCCTAGTCTACTAGTCCATTCAGCCAGGAGAAGCCTAGTCTACTAGTCCATTCAGCCAGGGGAAGCCTAGTCTACTAGTCCTACCAGCCAGAGGAAGCCTAGTCTACTAGTCCTACCAGCCAGAGGAAGCCTAGTCTACTAGTCCAGCTAGCTAACCAGAGGAAGCCTAGTCTACTAGTCCATTCAGCCAGGGGAAGCCTAGTCTACTAGACCAACCAGCTAGCCAGAGGAAGCCTAGTCTACTAGTCCATTCAGCCAGGGGAAGCCTAGTCTACTAGTCCAACCAGCCAGAGGAAGCCGAGTCTACTAGTCCAACCAGCTAGCCAGAGGAAGCCAAGTCTACTAGTCCATTCAGCCAGGGGAAGCCTAGTCTACTAGTCCAACCAGCTAGCCAGCCAGCCAGCATCTTTACCTGGTTCCCAGGCTGTACAGACAGACTGTGATGTCATGCCTCCGTCTCCCCTGAGACAGACGCTACCCTGTGAGCATCTCTGTGCAGCTGAAGCTCACTACTGAACACCCAAGTGCCAATCCAAGGACATTTACACAAAGTCTCCCCGTGTACCATTTAAGTACCAGAGACAAGACTTGTGCCGCGTGCGTTTTTGTTGCAGTCAGCGAGCTGCAGCGCGAGGACAGTCGGAAGGCTGGCAACTGTCAAGGCCTCCTCAAAAGAAAGTAGTGCTCAGCTCAGTTTCTGTCTCAGACTATTCTCTCTGTCGGCCTTACAGCAGGAAGCGTTCGGAGCACCCCGCCCCCCCCCCCCCCCCAACCTCATCTATAGACGCCTCTCTCTGGAGCTCTACGGTTATGACAGTCATTGGCTCAGCCATTTCTGCCGCCGCTAATAACATCCTCTCCCCCAGCTTTAAAGGCTTATTATCATATTGTGCAGGATGATTGACAGTTGACCTTCGCGCCAGTTTATAAAAAGCCCGTTAGACGAGGCGGGTCACCTCGATCGCCTCAGCGACAGCGCATTAATACTAATCTGATAGAATTACCAGGAACCAATTAATCTGGCGGACCGCGGACTGGGCGGCGGTTTAAAGAGATAGTCTTACCTCTCCGCAGGGCACAGCGCACACAAGGGGGGGGGGGGGGGGATTAGGCAGTACGCAGTCCCTCGTCCCCAGCAGCTGGTGCAGTGTGAGAGGCCAGGGGGTGAAGCCTGCTCCAGATTGGCGCCAGGGCTTCTGGCGAGGTCAACCGCGCCCCCTGCCTGGCCTAACGCCACCTCACGGGGGGGGGGAGAGTCGATAAACTAGGGTTCTGTTCGCGGGCGCTTATTTGCTTATTTTAGTGTCACCGATCCTCTTTAATGCTGGCAGACAAAGACACCGAGTGACACAGGGCGGGTCGGCGACTTTGCTGCCGTGATTCCCAGGTATTTTGAGTGATCGGGGCTGAGGAGGACGGCGCGGGAACCCCTCTCCGGTTTCCCGTATCAGAGGCCCAAAGCGCCACAGCGCTAATGTCAGTGTTGAGTAACGGGACATTGAAACGCGGCGCGTGAAACTCCTGAAATAACAAAGCCTTGAGCCCTGAGAGAGAGGGCCTGTCACACGAGAAGGCCTCAGTCACCGAGCGGAGTCATCAGTCACGGAGAGGATAGTCACGTTGTCACCTCTGCTCTTTAACGGAGTGCAGGGACAAGTGACCATGGGGTTACAGGCTTTGAAGGCCATAAACCCCCGGTGACTAGGCCACTCGTGAAGACGAGTCCCCAGCTGCCAGTCACCTGTTACATGGGGGGTTTGTGGGGAGTGGTGTCTGAAGTAGCGGAGGTGGTTCGGAACTACGCCTGATAAATATAAGTCACGTCTTCGGTTTGGTTTCACAATCAGTGAAAGACTGGGTGTGCCATGCCTGACCCCTGACCCCTGGTCCTGCCCGAGTGAATGATGACGGGGGTTGGGTGGGCACATTAGGTAGAGGGGGAATGGCTACACTGAACTATGGGGGGGGGGGGCGAGGTGACATAGCTAGCCTCTGTCTATGAAGTGACTCTTTCTCTCTCTCTCCCTCTCTCTGTCTCCCTCTCTCCCTCTCTCTCTTGTCAAGCACGGCTGGTGCCTCAGAACTCTGCCGACCCTGCCAGTTACTGGCACACTGCCATGTCAGTCAACTCTGGCTCCCCATGCCAGCTGTTAAGCTTGTGGCAATTTGACTCAGTTGTTACTAATCAGTAACTGCAGCAGACAGCTGAGAACATAATTAGTCTTGGTCTTTACTGGCCAATTGTTGTTGTCAGTGTTTCGGGAGGAATGTGCTGCCCTCCCGTGTAAAAAAAAACAACAACGACCTTTTATGGTTTTCTGTCCGTCTGTCATGGGTTATTGCTCCATATTTCATCGGATCCCAGGAGCCTTGCTTGGTTTCACTTGTTTCATGTCGTGTGCCAGGGAAAATGCTCTCAGAGATCTGGACCGTACCACCTCCCTAATGGGGGTGGGTTCCCAGCTTGACTCCCTGTCAAATTAGAAAAATGGATGGACTGACAAGGTGGTGTGTAAGTGTGTGTGTATGTGTGTGTGTGTGTGGGTGTGTGGTCAGGGGGCAGGGCCAGTCCTGTAACATGCCAGTCAACCCTCCCACGCTCTGAGGTGGAACTCGCCACTTCAGTTCTCCTCTCATTTCCTTTTCAAAATGGAGCACCGGGGATATACGTATGTATACATGCGATAATTAAACATTTTGAGAGCTGAGGGGAGGAAATTAGAGCTGTGTTTGTTCAGAGAGAGATAACATTCCCAGACAGTAACCCTGAGCACGGCTGCACACCCCGGCAATATTACCCACGCACCGCGCCGCATAATAAAGAGCTGCCTTATGCATATTAATATGGGCACTCTGCATAATGCCTACACCATGTGACACGCTCCGCAGCAGCGTGCACACACGCACACACACACACACACACACACACACACACACACACACACACACACACCGTCTTTACCTTGCCCCACGCTTCACTTCAATTATATTTGCAGTACGTCCACATTCCTCCATACAGAGACAGAGAGCCCCCCCCCAGCCCTCGACCCCGCCCCGCCCCACCCCACACTCACCCATCGTAACCCCCGTCCCCCCGTCCCCGCCTGCCCTGTCCCCCGCGCACGGCCCCCCCGCCCTCGCCAAGCTCTCACGCCTCCTTAAAAAACACATGGCGGAGGTGTGCGCCGTGCCAAACGAGGTCCTCGTTACGTTACCTCCTCCTCCTCCTCCTCCTCCTCCCCTCCTCTCTCGGCTGGCTGGCTGGTCGGTGGGTGGAAGCTTTTGGAAGAACTACAGCGACATCTGCATGTGCCGGGGCTGCAGAGCGAGCGAGCGCCAGGCTGATACCCATCCGCCCGCCGCGCCCGGGCTTCTCCTGCCAGCCTGCCACTCCTTCACCCCCCCCCCCCGGACCACCCAACCCCCCCCCCCCCACACACACACACGCCGCCTCCGGCTCTCATTACTCAAATTACTAAACACGGCTAATTGCGCGGCGCGTGAAGCTTGCTTCATTTGAATATTCCGTGTGCGTGGCCTGGAGGGGGAGGGGGGGGGGTTTCCCTTGCGAGGGTGACGGAACCTAGCCAGGAAGTCTGGAAATTTTTGGGCGCAAGCGATCAGACGAGCAGAGCAGAGCCGGCGCCATTCTACCCGGGTCGCCGCCTTTTTCTTCTGCTCTTTATTATGTTCATCGAACGCCACGTCGGAGATCTCCATTTTTGTCTTGGTGGTTTGTTTTTTTTAAGGCCTAAAAGCACAGAATTGTGCTTGGGTTTCTGGATTTTGCTCTTTTTAATGATATTTCAGAATTGTATTCATGCGGAGAAGAAGGACCTTACTGAAAAGTGCTTTGAGATGTATTTTTTTTAATCTGAAAAAAAATTGTGAGGACGTTGAAATTGTTTTATTTGGAAATGAGACAGACCGAACCAGCCCATCGGTGCGCAGTGCTAAATCTGTACCCCGTAATTAGTGTGTGTGTGTGTGTGTGTGTATAGGGAGTGTGTATCTTGGGACCCAACAATGCACCCCTTATGTCCCTTCCAGAAGGACAGTGAGCCAGACAGGGGGTGTGGCGGGGGGGGGGGGGGGGGGGGGGGGGTTGTTCTGGAACCAGAAACAATGGATTAATTGCCTCTGATGATTTAAAACAGGCAATCAGAGTTCAGAGAAGCAAGCTAATTTGCGCACAAATTACACGGAATTAGTTTTAAGCCCCGGGTGCGAGGATGTGGTGGAATTGGGGTTTGGGGGGGTAGATGTCGCCGGAGGGGAAGGGGGGGGGGGGTTCTGAGGTGGCAGTTGGGTTTTGTCTACCGTGGAAATGATGGTGACGGGCTGTGGGTGACACAGTTCCCCCAGCGACTCCCACGCCCCCCCACCCCCCAACCCCCCCTTCATGCCCAGGGCTGCCGGTGCCCTAGCCTCCCGGCTCCCGGTTCCGCCACCCGATGCCCGCCGCCGCCCACCCCCCCTCCCTCCTCTCCCCCAGAGCCGCCATGTCAAACCGTTACAGCAGGTCGGACACAATTAAGCGCAAAATATCCGTTTCCCTCTCGTCAACATGATTTTCCATGTTCATTATATCCATCGGATACCGAAAACGGAACCGCCGTTCGCTCCCAGCGTCGAGACGCGAGAAAAACAAGAATCCTCATATCTGTGAAAAAGGTGTCGAAATTAGAAAGATTTTTTTTTTCCTTTTCTCCAAATGAGGTTATAATTCACAGTAAACCATAGTGTAGGGATCCGCATAAGATACACACACACACACACACACACACACTGTATGCATGACTAGTCCCCGCGGCACGTTGGGAGACGCTCAATTAATCCGCGTCAAGGAGGCGGAGCGCGCCCACTTTTTTTTAATTAAGGTAGAATTAAAAGGAACTGGCAGGATGCGAGGGGAAGCGGGCGCGCGGCTTTGAAGATTGCCATCCCATAATGAGTCGCTCTCTCCTCTTTTTTTTTTTTTTTTTGCTCCTCCATCCCCACTCCCCCGCTCTCTCTCCCCCCGCTGCCAGTTGCCAGGGTGCCTTAGCGATTTAATGATATGCAAATGAAATATGCATAAAACCTGCACTTCTGCTGTACGGTGATTAAGCACAGAGGACATTAGCCGGCGCCCGCCACACTGACTGTTGTCTCCCCTCCATTGCGCTCCACCTCCAGCGCCAAACGACGCCCCGCTCTGACAAAGCTCAATACTTCTATCACCACAACACTAATCATTCGAATAGATCAAGCAGTAGAATCCAATAGAGAGAAATTAGATTCCAGTCAGGGTTGTTTTGTAAGATCCAGAGGCAGGCAGGGAAGGCTGGAGTCCTCTTGTGTGAGGGGTGCTGCCGTAGAGAGAGAGAGTGTGAGGAGGAGGGAGAGACCAGGGCTTCCAGGAGAGGACTTGGGACAGACTAGCTTTGCCAGGCATTGCAGGAGCTTTTCTCTGCATGTTTGCGAGGTACTGTGGCATTATTTGAATGCTGGCTTATGGAGAAGGAAGGAAAATATCCCTCTGTTTCAGTCTCTCTCTCTCTCTCTCTCTCTCTCTCTCTCATTCTCCCCCTTCTTCCTCCTGCTCTCTCTTGCAAGCCCCCCCCCCTCTCCTTTTTTTGTAATCCATTTGCATAATGAAGACGTGGCGCAATTAACATCCCCCGTGGAATTAAATAAAAGGCCGATCATCCAAACCTCATTAGCTCCAAAAGATTAGAACATCCAGGCGCGTTCCACCGCGAAGGGTACAGGAACAAAAAAAACAAAAAAAAACACAACAAGAATTCACAAATTAAATCGTTAACAGTGTGTGTGTGTGTTTTGGTCGCATTTTAAACGACTGCGGCGGCGATGCCCAAAAAGATGCCACCATCCGAGCAGCCCATCCTGCCAGACCAGAGTCTGACATCTTGGTGGTGTATGCCAACGCTGGTAGGAAGCACAAAGATCTTATAATCCCTCCCTTTGGATGGCTTCTTCAATTATTCATATTCCACAACCATGCCCCCCTGTCCAGCAGAAACCCAGAGGGGTGGTAGAGGGGTGAAAAGTTTGGGATATATCCAGTAACGGAAGATGGCAGTGATTGATGGGTCCGCGCCACCCCGCGCTAATTACCGTGTTAATTTTTTTTATCCCCGAGCATCTTAACGAATGAAAGCGCAATTAATGGAAAAACCTCCGCCTCCCTCTCGCTCTCTCTCTCTCTGTGTGTCCGCAGTGGCGCCCGTCCTTGGCTCCGTGCCCGATGCCAGCGGACCCCACGGGAACCGCCGCCGCCGTAGCGCTCCACCGGACCCGGTGAGTCCCCACAACGTCGTCCCCCCCCCCCGAGTCCCGACCCGCATAACCGAACCAGTCAGTACTCCAGCGTCGCATCCTGGTCCTCGCTGTTCACCCTTAAACCCGCGTCCTCCCCCCCCCCCGAAGAAAACTGGGTTTGGTAGTTTCTGTGGTTGGTTGGCAAGAGAGGCCAAACAAAAAGATTGTGGGTGGGGGGCGGTGGCGGGGCGGTGCGTTCCCACGGCCCCCCCTACCCCTGCCTGGCGGAGGGGCAGGCCGGACGCCCGGTGGGGCGGGTACCTCCTCCTGCACGCCAGCGTAAAAAGTGCAGCAGGCTGGGGGATTTTGGGGGGTTTTGGGGGCTGCGCTCGTCGCCCCCCGCACCACCCCACCCTCCCACCCTCCACACCACACCACCACCGCCACTCCGCCTCCTGTGCCCCCCTCCACTGAGTCCTGTCTTCTGCCGTGTGAGTGAGTGCCATCCCCCGGCGCCTGGCTCCGTCCTGGTGTGGGCTGCGTGGAGCCCCAGCCCAGCCCTCTGCCATTCATCTCCCTGGTGATTGCTGTGAATGTAGATAAATCGCAGACACACACACGCGCGCCTGCTTGCTTGCCTGCCTCTCTGGCATAGCTTTGCTCGCTGCTGAAGTAGAATTTCATGCTTTCTGTTTTCTTTTTTTCCCTCTCCAACACACCCCCCCCCCCCCCCTTCCCATCCCACCCCACCTTCGTTCTCCAAGAAGTTGATCCAGTCACGCAGAAATCCCACACACCTGGAGGAGATGAGCGTCTGGTTTCTTTCTTTTGGATTTTCTTTTTCTTTTTAAAGAGAAACAAAATAAAATAAAACGTAAACGCAAAAGAAAAGGAAAAAAAAAAGTCAATTAATTCCCGGTCGCTGATTATCATTTGTTTCGCAGCTCATTAGCATGCGGCCCCGTGTCTGTTTTTTTCTCCTCTCTTTATTGTGCGCGTGTCTTTGTAAACAGCTGCCGTTGAGCCCTTGGCACAGTCCTTTTCTCCTCTCTCCACCTCTCTCGTGGCGGGCGGGCGTGCGGGAGATTGGCAGGTTGGCCAACCGGTGCCCGCCGGTAGACGTTCCCCACCTCTGCGGCTGGCGGGGCAGCGTTCCTCCGGTTGCGGAGCCCGGTGTGGTAGAAGGGGGAAGGGGGTTGGCACAACAACAACAACAAAAAAAAAAAGAGAGGCACCCGCTTCACACACCTCCCCTCGCAGAGAACAGCTTGTCGTTTGTTGTTTTGTCTTGTTGTTCTCGCCCCCCGCCCCCCGGCCCGCTTTGTTTGCCCGGCACCCTGTCCCGTTCCTTTCGCTGATTACGCTGCACTAATTAACGGAGCAAACTTTTGTCCTTTTAATTAGCTGTCCGAGGCGTGGCGTTATCTCCGTTTGCTCTTGGCTCCCTCTTCCCTCTTTGCCCAGCGACCTGCGGCGGCCGCCCACTCGTGTTGACAACCTCGCTCTTCGTCTTCGTTTGTGGGTACCATCTCTAGCCCTCTATCCACCCCCCGCCCGCTTCCAACTCCGTTTCTCCGATGCCAGCGCTACCCTTCCTATTGGCACAGTGCCTCGGCGTGCACCCCAAAAAAACACTACTCATCCCCCCCGCTCTGGCATCCTCCCCGCGTAGTCCGCGAACGCCGCCGGCGGCCTCGGGAAGGCGATGGCGGGCCGATCGGCGGCAGCCTCCTCCGAGGGTGCGTACCCGCCCTCGACTGCCAGCGAGTACGTTGGCATGGCATCCGCTGCCTGGCCGGCTGGCTGCCTGGCTGGCACAGGGAGGCGTGGTTCGGGTGGTAGAGCGAGAGAGATGGAGGGAGGGAGAGAGAGAGAGAGGGAGGCGCCTCCTTCTCCCCCCCCCCCCACAGTCCAGCCATCTCTAGGACAACCATCCCAGCCGTAAGTTCTCCGCTCTCAGTTGTATTTGAGATTAGCCCCCATCTGTCCCTTTTGGCAGAGCCCAACCCCCCAACCCCCCCTTTCCCCGCTCGCTGGCTCGCCCGCCCCGTCGCCTGGCACACGGCGCTGTGTCCTCTGTTGAGAAAAAAACCCAGACCCCCGTCCCCACCCCCCTTCCAGTCCACGCCACAATGCCAGGCCATCCGGACCCCCGCCGCATCTCCCTAACCCTCCTTCCGCGGCGCGGCTCTCGGCGGCACCCGGATCCGTCCCTTCCCCTCCGTAACTGGGGCAGCAGATGCCGGTTCCTCCTGGCGGCCGGCGTTGAGTTGAGGCGGAGCGTCGGACCCCTCCGTCTGGGCTCAAACTTCGTGCCTCTTGTTTGTCGCCAAAAAGAAGAAGAAGAAGAAGGAAAAAAAAGTCCCACCCTCCCCAAAAAAAGCCCCGGAGCCCCCCCCCCCCCCACGCCTGGCGGGGCACCGGCTGCCAGATCATACGGGGGTCCGTCCGCCCCCCTCACCACCCCGGCTACGTCTCACGCCTAGCCCCCGAGAGCAAACGCGAGTCCGTCTTGGCTCTACCACTGAATGGATGGCACTGTGCCAGCCTCCCCTCTGCCATCATCCGCATTCGGAGCTTGTTTCTCTGGCTCGCCCACCTCCCCCTTCTCTCTCTCTCTCTCTCTCTCCTCCTCCTCTCTTAGCTCCCCCCCCCCCACCACCACCACCCCGCCCCCCTTTTGTTCTATAGACTTGACATTAATTAACACACGCGCTAATTGATTCTAAAAGCTGATGAATCACTCTTAATATCTCCTCCCATAGGCTGGCTAGCTGTGTCGCGCCCGGGCGCGCACCCCTCTCCCTGGCTGGCACCGCCTGGTCCTCTGCCTTGCCCTGTCCTCCACATGGGTAGAGGGAAGAGAGAGAGAGAGAGAGAGAGAGAGAGACTACCAGCCATCCAGTCAGCAGCTGTGGTGGTTAAGCTGGGTGCTGTGTGGACCAGAGTGAGCAGTGCCCTGCCTGCCACACTGCACTGTGCGCTGGGGAAGGAAGGAAGGGTCTCGGGGCTGCTTATTGGACTGGAGCTGATCGCAGCTGACGCTCGGCTGTCTGATCCCACTGCAGGATGTTGCAATGGCATTCTGTTATAAATAATCAAAGTCCTCCTTCAACCACCTCCCACCTCCCCGTCTTTCTATCTACCCTTCTCTCTTTTCACCCTCCCTTTTTCTCCCTCCCTCCCTCTCTCCCTCCCTCCCTCCCTCTCTCTCTCATTCTGTCTAAACTAAACACACTTTCTCTCTAGCATACACCCACTCTCAGATACCCTACCTTTCCACTATGACCATCGGTTTTATTTTTTCTTCAGTAGCGACCTGCGAGGATTAGAGGCATGACGAGTCAAAACTGTAAATAAATAAGCCATGTTTTTTTGGGACGTTTTGTTTGTTCAGCACGGGTAAATATAATTTTTTATTTCGTCGTTAGCGATTTCGGGGGGAAACCTTGCGGAGAATTAGCCCGAATTAGCTACGTCTGTCATTATTTGATGAAGTAATTATCTTGGCCACAACGTTCTCTTGTCTCTCCTTCTTCGTTTTGTCACGGCGTTGAGAACGGAGCTGATGAGGTTAAAAGCGAGAGATAAAAGACGGTTTTAATTATTTAATAAGCCCCCCCCCCTCCCGCCTTCCGACGAGGCTCTGCCCACCATCGTTAATTAGCAAGGCTGCCTCTCGCGGTAATGACTGAGGTAGAACAGGCTCATTATGAGAGACAAACACACACACAGACACACACACACGATTAGCGCCTTCCTGTAGCTCCCGTTCTATCGTATTCTACAGATTCATTCTCTTTCTCCCTCCCTCTCTCTGTCTGTTTTGAGGTTTGGTGTGGGGTGTGTGTGTGATTGCTGGTGTGTCTGAATGCAGGCTCGGTCCCGCGGACTGCGGCGCCAGGCGAGTTCCTCCCGGGGTTTTGGTGCAGGTGGTCCGGCGGACGTCGGCGTTGGGCGCGGCGTTCCGAGCTCAAACGCACAATTCTCCGCTCTTTTCAAACCCTTTTGTTTTCTTTCATTATTAAATCAAAAGTAGCATGAGGCAACTGAGGCAACAAGAGGAATTCATTATGCAAATGCACCGCTATTTGCATAATGTTTTATGCCGGGAACATGCAAATGAAGCGTATAATTTATGAGCGCCTGCGTCTGCCTCAGAGTCGTCCCATAACTTACAAAGAGGAGATTTTTTTTCTTCCTCCCTCTCTTCTCTCGCCTCCAGACTGGCACAGATGAGACACTCTCTCTCTCTCTCTCTCACACACACACATTCACACACACGCACACACACACACACACACGCCATACCCGTGCAGCACACACTCCAGTGTCACAAAGGGGTTGGTGGCTGTGTGTGTGCCATGGCTGGGTGGGAAAAACTTGTGTGTGTGTGTGTGTGTGTGTGTGTGTGTGTGTGTGTGTGTGTGTGTGTGTGTGTGGGAGGACAGGGAGGGGGGTGGACCAGACGGCAAGCTAGGGGAGGAGACGGCTGGGATGGGAGGTGTGGAGAGAGGGGCATCGAGTCCCCTTACAAAGGAACAGAAGCTAATTCTCTAAAACAACTGCGAAACGAAATAAATTAAGAGACAGAACACAAAGCCGATTCGGGGGTTTGGGAGGGGGGCGGCGGGCGATTATGTTTCCTTTTTGTCTTGAGGAAGAACATGATTCTGTTCAATGTGGTGCCCGCCGCCCGGCGGGTTGAGGCTCTGCCCGCCACGGGAGCTGGCGGCGGCGTGGTGGCGTGGATCTCCCCGGGAGCCGGCGTGATGCGGGCAGGCGGCTGAGCGCAGCGCAGGGCGGGATCCTGGCGGGGGAGACAGGAGCGGAGGGAGGGAGAGAGGCGGCGTCTTCAGGCTCGCGTGCGTGCGTGTGTGTGGTCTCCGTTTAGCCTGCTGCAGAACCAGAACCAGGGGATGCCAGGGGATTCCTGCTCCCCCAGGTGGGGGGGGGGGGGGGGTCCGATTCGTCCCGGCCCTGGCTCGCCACAGCAGGGGCAGAGCGCCCACCGTCTGACCGTGACGGTCCTCTCCGGACCAGGACCAGGACCAGGCCAGCCTCACGCAGGCCGGCCCACCTCAGGAGCACTGCGTCAGGAGAGCCGGGGGCCGGGAGGGAAACCACCTCCGATGCGGAACGGCAGTGTGTTTTGTTCTATTTTTCCTCTCGTCTCCTCTGGCTTCTCCTGATGCTGTGGTGCTGGTTTTTCCCCCCCCATCTCTGCTCATTGTAATCACGGCCTGCTTCGCACTCTTGATCTGTGGTTGACGTCTTGCAGAGCAGAGTCACCGCCGCCTTGTTGTCGCTGCGGCGACAGAAAGACCCAGTGGAGCCGGTGCTGGAGTGAATGGTTCCTCTGCCTCCAACCACAGCTCAGTCTGGACGGCTACGGTCCAAAACCTCCTCGGATTTGTTTATTTTTATTTTATTTTTTTCCTGAGGGCCAAGAAACTTCTTCAGGGCCTCGTCCACCAGGACAACTTCTGTCTTCATCTGTCCTTCAGGATAACTTCTGCCTTCGTTTGTCCTCTTTCTGGGGGACTGTTGCTTCTTCTCCATCCTCATACTGATGTTTTGGCAAGGTTGTGTATGTGTAGAGAAAATGTGTGTGTGTGTGTGTGTGTGTGTGTGCATGCCAGGACCACCGACCACCTCCACGGGCAACAGAGAGTGTGGGAACTACGGTGTGTGTGTGTGTGTGTGTGTGCATGCATGCGTGTTTGAGAGAGAGAGAGAGCGAGCGAGCGAGCGCGAGGGCAACTCCATCACACTGCGTGTATCACCCTGACTCCAGTGCATGGCTCTCTACAGCAGTGGTGTGTGTGTGTGTGTGTGTGTTCAGCCCTATGGAAGAACAGGAGACAGGGACAGAAGACTGCTATGTGGGACTACTGACTCTCCCCTGCGTCCGGTGGGGTCCGGTTCGGACCGTGGCTCGTCTGGCTGTACCCCTGAACCACAGCGCCTGGGAACCCTGCTACAGCCACTGTTAATTAAACCGCTGCGATCATTATGCGTCGCGGACGATTTTAATTCGTCGTCGCTCTCTGTTATTGATCCTGATTCGCCTTCATTCGCGTTGTGTCGCTGCCTAATTGCAAATGTTATTTGTATCTATGTGTATGTTTTTTCATCCGCCATCACAATTATTTCAGTAATTAGCATTTAACCGTCGGCTTAATTACGCCGAGAAAGACGTTCCATTATTTACACGCATGCTAATGAGGTTCTCAGAGAAATGTTGAATATTCACGCCAACGCGTTTGGAGTTTCAGCTGCACATACACCCTAATCGATGTGATGTTTTGTCTGATTCCCATGAAATGTCCCACAGTCCCCATGTACGCGTGATCAGTTTAGCTTGTAATCGACAAAGCCACTGCCACTCACGTCAGCCTCAAACCTTGAGACGTACTGACTTGCTTTTGTGTTAAATGCTTCTCACTATTTTTTTAATGACACCACAGATTGCTAGTTCACTGTTTGTCGCGGCTTTCAGATATATAATGTTCTTTCTCAGTCACATTCCTCATTATGGTGTTTGGCACTTCATTATCGCCTGGCTCCTGCCTGTGTCCTTGCCGGCGCTCCTCTTTCTTGTGTGTGTGTGTGTGTGTGTGTGTGTGTGTGTGTGTGTGTGTGTGTGTGTGTGTGTGTGTGTGTGTGTGTGTGTGTGTGTGTGTGTGTGTGTGTGTGTGTGTGTGTGTGTGTGTGTGTGTGTGTGTGTGTGTGTGTGTGTGTGTGTGTGTGTGTTAAGCCAGCGTGAGGAGCTACTCTGACACCCCTTTGGAACTGGGGAGGGGATAAGCCGAGTCCATCCACAATTCTGTGTTCTCATCAGACTGGAGTAGAATTTCATTTCATTCTCTGAAAAAGGCAAAGAAAAGCAATTTAAAGTCCGATTTAACTTTGGTTTGAAGTTCTAGCTCTGTACAGGAGCGCAGAATGGCTCACTCCCATTGCCGCTTGTGTGCATTCAAAGCTGGAAATTAAAATCTCAGGCCATTGGGGAAAGCTAAAGTGGAAATTGGACAGTGACAAAAACACAAAGACGTGACTTTGGACTTTGGAAATGATAGTCCATATAGTCAGGATACAAAGGCACTTTCAGGAGGAAATCACTTTTATTTAGTGTCTGTTGGGAGGTTTTTATTATCAAGTCTCTCTATTATTGTGTGAGTACCTGATATGAATAACAATGCATATACAGACAAAAAGGAGAACAATAACAACAAAAAGTCAGTTTAGATAAGCAGCTATAGTGCCTTTACTGTATATTTGGTGCTGTTCATTGAATGGCACTTTATTTTTTGCTACTGTATCATCAATCCCAAAGATTATGATGTAGATAGATACCTTTCATCCACAGCAGCACATTCAGTTTTCAGGGATATTTCCAACTGCTATACACATTAAAGGTGCAGTATGTGGTTTGGCTCAGAAACACTTTTTGTTATTTTTTTTTTTTGAATTCTCATTACATCCCGACAGCAATCAATAAATAAAGTGCTCTGACACTAAAATGAAATAAATCATTTTATTTATTTAGTTGCAGGACTGTAATAAGTGCGACCAGTCATTTGTGTTTCCAACTTGAAATGATTGGATGGCTTACCTGCCTGTCAACCTGCCTACCTGCCTAGTGAGTGTGATTTGTTTTCCGCCAGTTTGGAGGAGGGGTTTTGGAGAGGCCTGAAGGGAAGGGTGGGGATTTTGTCAGTAGCATTTTTCAAAATCTTTTAAAAATGTTCCTACGTCATGAAATTACAAACCACATACTGGACCTTTAAAGATTCTATATTAAGAAGACTCTATATTAAACTATTAAACTATAACCAACTATATTAAAGATATCATTGGTTGCGTAGCCTACAGTACCTATATGTATATCATGTTGGTAGAGGTTCTACTGTACTGTGCATATTAACACTAATGGCCTTGTATATGTCAGGGCTTGAATGCTATACAGTAAGTTGTGTGTTTTGAAAATGTTACATTCTCACAAGATCAATAAACCAGCCATTTGAAACCACCATGGCCTGTTCTTCCCCCATGGGGTTGAGATGGACACTTATCTTGCAATGTTTGTATGTAAAAGACATGTTTTGTACTTAGAAAGTCATATCGTCTAAATACTTAGTGATCATGTGGACATGGTAGAGGGCAGTGTGTAGGAGGCCGTAAGCAGTCTGCGCTGTAGTTAGTAGTTAGGGGGCTCAATGTCAGGACCCCTACAGCTGCTGTTACTAACTCAACACACTAATGAATACAGTATGTGAACGTGGCTCCTTATATGATCGGTTAAGCCATTGAGCTCTTCACAGGGACTCAATAGACTGTTATACCATCAGTTAATTTGTTCAGTTAATTAGATTTTCTCTTCAGTATAGATTCCATGCCACTCGATCTCCTCAAGTTAATCAGTGTTATATCTCGAAGCGCTCCTTTTTTCCTCCATGCCTGTGTAAACGGTCTTGAGATATGCGACAGGAACAACAATTAGTTACTTCTTCACGAGTGGATGTTAGTCTGCCGTGTGTGCGCGCGTGTGTGTGTGGGTGGGTGATGCTCTTTGTCTTGGTGGCAGCTGATTGTTTGAACTCTACCTGTAGCACATAAATGAAATTCCAGTCTTATTTATTCCATCTGGTGAGTCTCACAGACACTAATTCCCTTTTCACATCTTTTTTTCCTTTCTTTTGCTAAACTCCTTTAAAAAAAAATCTATTTAACCTTTAGTATGTGCTTGTATTATTCTTGTCTCATCTTTGATTTTCACCTACGGAATAGGGTTAATGTGTTTGTCTTGCCAGGTTGTGACAGGTTCTGTGTAGCACACTCATCCATCTATACTCTTTATCCACTAGGCTAGCCTGAATGGCATCCGCAGCAGTGCATTTTTACACTGTTCCAGTAATAGACCTAATGTAACTACAGTATGAACAGCGATGTTCAGAAATAAACACTGCTAAACTCTACATGTAGCAGCAAACAGGCAAGGCAAGACAAGGCCATCATACGCATTTGCAATTCCAGGCTATTGTGGCTTGCAAGATATTCAGATTAATAGCTAAGTGTTGCTGTGGTGTTCACATATTTAAAGATACATTTGCTTCAGAAGGGTTAGCGCTGATTGCAGGAAAATGGCAGCCTGTGGTGGAGAAATCCCCCCCCCCCCCCACTGTGACAGTGTTTTAATAGGGGGATACAGTAGGAACGGAGGAGCGAGCGAGGCTAGATTGCCGCCCCGCAGGACGCCGCCTTCACAATCATAACACCCTTTGACCCCCCGGGTACACATCAGTTGGCGAGCGTTTATTCCAACACAAGATGTTCTCTCGTGAAAGTGGCAATCTTGTTCCACCGGCGAGAGGCTTTACCTTTCTGACTAACAGCACCTGAAATCACACACACACACACACACACAAATGGGCCCCGTCCATAACGAGAGCCAGTCCATCAATAAATGATGGAGACGGTGCATTTAAATCTCTCTCTCTCTCTCTCTCTTAAAAATAACCACCACCTTTCTATTGTGCTTAGAATTTTAGATAGGAAATAAAAGACTTGGCGAACAAAGTTTCTGGTGAACAAAAATGGACACTGGACTGAGGGAAATGTGAATTGTATGATTGAATGAATGAATTGAATACCGGAGGCCCTTTTACTTCTAAGAAACGTTTAATTAGGTTGTACTAGCGGGACTACACCCAAAATATATCAATCAGAAAATCGGCGTCGATCACAGAAGGGCTCTCCATTCAAATTTAGCCGTTCAAAAACACGTTCGCCACGACGAATGTTCGCCCTCTGGATTTGAACACAGCCCTGAACTGGCTGGAGCTGTGGAGGTGGGTGGGAAGGGGAACGCAGCGCAGCGTTTAAGCATTCCACTGTGGGTCCCCGACTCTGGCCCGGCCCTGATAAAGACCACACTTATCACACATGATTGATTTGTTTACCTCTTTGAGGACAGCCCGCTCGTCATGTGTCTTATCCCTGACTTGGGGTGCTGATGTGCTCTCTCTCTCTCCCTCTCTCTCTCTCTCTCTCCCTCTCTCTCTCTCTCTCTGTCACACACACACACACTCCATCTTTCTCCCCCTATCTCTCTGTGGGCACCCCGAACTTTCCATAATAGATATGATATAAACATATACACATTGTAAAATGACATTGGAGGATCATCACTCTTCCAGCCAGCAGGAGGCTTCATGCCAGGGTTGATCGGCTGATATGAACCCAGTCCTTGGGGAGCTCCCATTTCTCATTTTAACCTGCGAGACACTCTCTGTTATTGTTCTTTATAAGGGTGACATCTTTCAGGTGACAGTGGCCCAGTATGTAGGTCTCCAGTTAACTGGATGAAGAAAAACCAAGAGTGAATCTGCCAAATGTTATGCTTCCCGCGTCTAGGCAGCTTTCTCAAGGTTTCAGGACGTGTTCTTCAACTAGGCCCGGGTTCTATACTACCCGTAGTCTGTCATTGTTATCTTTCAACAGCTGACGGGTCTATTCTCAGTGCTTGTTCCCTTGTTCGTGTGTTATTCACAGTGAGGATCGACACGCGGCGCACCTGCCTACGCACAATGCACTACTCCGGCAGCTGGATGAGGCCTCTCTCTCTCTACAGGAGGCCCAGGCTACGGTAGGTGTCACCTCAGCCCCACCGCCCCTGTGTGTGTGTGTGTGTGTGTGTGTGTGTGTCTGTGCCATGTCTTCTGCCTCACTGCCCTGGACCCCCACCCCCTCTCAGCCCGTACGTCTCCCTAGACGCCGCTACGCACTCTCACGCCTCGCCAAGCACACAGGAGCGCCAGGGGCTGAACAGGCCTGCACCCCTGGCCGGCTGCATTTTTAACTTAACGAGCAGAGGGCTGGAACCCACACAGCTCAGTACCCCGTTAAGCAGTTATGTTAACTATCGCACGCAGTCCCCACTAACACAGTAGTACTGTAAGCAGAGGCCTGCATTATTCAAACTGGGTTGAGGGTAGGGTGTGGTAGTGGTTGGTTTGAGGGTAGGGTGTGGTAGTGGTCGGTTTGAGGGTAGGGTGTGGTAGTGGTCGGTTTGAGGGTAGAGTGTGGTCGTGGTCGGTTTGATGGTAGGGTGTGGTCGTGGTCGGTTTGATGGTAGGGTGTGGTCGTGGTCGGTGTGATGGTAGGGTGTGGTCGTGGTTGGTTTGAGGGTAGAGTGTGGTCGTGGTCGGTTTGAGGGTAGGGTGTGGTAGTGGTTGGTTTGAGGGTAGGGTGTGGTAGTGGTTGGTTTGAGGGTAGGGTGTGGTCGTGGTCGGTTTGAGGGTAGAGTGTGGTCGTGGTCGGTTTGAGGGTAGAGTGTGGTCGTGGTCGGTTTGAGGGTAGAGTGTGGTCGTGGTCGGTTTGATGGTAGGGTGGGGTAGTGGTCGGTTTGAGGGTAGGGTGTGGTAGTGGGCGGTTTGAGGGTAGGGTGTGGTCGTGGTCGGTTTGAGGGTAGGGTGTGGTCGTGGTAGGGTGGGGTAGGGCGGGGCAGGGCGGGGTCATTAGGACAGCCTTGTAGGCCTTCTATAATTCATCCGCTTTAAAGGCCCGGTACACAGAGCTGGAAACACGAGGAGGCAGGAGGCTCGGCTACACGACAGCCCTGCCAGAACGGACCAGCTCCCTCGGCTAGCCTGGGGGCTGGGGGGGGGGGGGCTGGTCTGAGGTAACCCATGATTCTGGTGGTGGTGGTCCAGAGTTGTTACAGACAGTCCACTTCTCCTGGTGTGGTAACCTCAACCCCCACGTCCATCCTCACCCCTGCCCTTACCAAATCAAATCAAACTTTATTTGTATCGCGCATGTCATACACAGGGGCAACACAATGCGCTTTGCAGAGAGGAAAGGAGGGGAGAATGTACGTAATGATCCTAATCTCCTAATTTTCCAGAGGGAAGCAAAATCAAAACAGTTCACCCTGAGGGCCTTCAGCCTTCTGCTTCCCGGCCCAGTGAGGACCATTCATGTTAAGGTGTCTGCACACGGCCCCAACCAACGCCAACCAACTCCCAACACCCAGCATTCTTAAGTCGCCAGTTGTTGGAAGTTCAAAATTCAGCCGCAAAATCCATCCAGTCGACACCAACAGTCATGGCACATGACTCCCAAACAGACATGGCACCCAAATCCCACGTTGGTGTCGGTTGCCGTTGGCTGGGGCAGTGTGCAGGCACCTTTAGACAGCAGTATGTCTGACAGGGTGGACATTTTCATTTTGTTTTTCTTAATTGTTCATACAGCTTCTTTTCCAGAGATGGGTCTGTGAGGGTGTAATAGTGTATGTGATCTCCACCAGAGGTTCGGTCTTGATATTTGAAGAAGATATGCTCCTGTGAATGTACACTAAGCAACAAACAGAGTTTCAGATTCAGAGCTGTTCACACTTCTCACAGGACATTGGCGACAAAATATGACTATTTAGCGATCCTAAAACTGTTTGTTATATTGAGTGGGTTCCTTGAAACTTCAATTTTTGTAATATGAAAAAATAATTTTGCGCGTTTTGAGGAATGCAGGCATGATCAGGACCAAACCTCTAGTGGTGGTCACATAATTATGTAAAGGATGAGCCGTAGTTTGTTGGGGTGAAAGTCTTAGTGTGTGATGTATTGTGCTGGTTTGAATGCAGGACATCAGATGGAAGGAGGACATTATAATAGAGAGAGTATCGATCGCGCATACCTTAAAAAACCCTCCCACCCAAACCGAGAGGAAGGCTTAAAAGTGCCCAGCTAATTAGTCACTTGTCAATAATTGACACTAAGATGCATGCAGGGAGAAGCAGCCACAGCTCAGCGTTGCTCCGCATGTCGGAGTAGAAAACAAGAGATTGACTGGGGTATAGATCTCCTTTTATCTCCACGCCCCTCTATTCAGATAAATGGAATCACTAATTGAGTGTTTTAAATGAGTCTGGGTAGGTCTGGACATGATGTCACTAGCGGTACCAAGTTACCTCAGGCAGACTGCACGCATGCAAACACGCGCGCGCACACACACACACACACACATACACACACATGGGCATGTACAGTCAGCGTGTGTAACGTCGTCTTGGGCCCTGGCTTGAGCCTTTGTGAGAAATGACCCTTTGGAGTGAGCTCAGACAACTATCAGTCACACGGAGTCCAAGTACACACACATGCACACACACACACACACACACACACACACACACACACACACACACACACACACACACACACACATAGTGGTTGAGCCAGATGGGAGCTCACTGATTCCATCTGTCAGGTTCCTGAACTTCCCTCCTACTCGGAGGCCAGTAGGCCAGTGTGTGTGTGTGTGTGTGTGTGTGTGCGTGTGTGTGAGCATAGAGAGTGAGTGTGTGCTTACCCTTCTCTGCACATCCCACAACTCGCCCCGCTCCGACACAGGAAGTGATCCCAGGGCTGTTTAAACGGGCCGGTGGGGGCGTGCGTCCGCCAGCTGTGACATTTGATTGGCAAAGGCGGACCTCTCTGATAGGCCAAGCCGGGCCAAGTTCCGCTGCTCTGTTCCAAAGTGCTTATCTGAATGAGAGATGTTCGGGGTTGCTTCCCATAGGCATACACACACATACTCACACACACACACGCACTCACACACACACAAACTCACACAAACACACACACACACACACATATACACACACACGCACACACACACGCATGCACAATCAGCAGATCCTTCTACAGCAGAGGTGTGTGTTTGCACTGAAGAGACCTGTCAGTTTTTTTGTTTTTTTTTACAGCCTCTCACTGCAGGTTAACGTTCATCGCCTCCGACAGCTTCCTGTCAGGATATGCATAATGGGCCGGCTAGCTGGCCTGCAACCCGCCGTGGTTCTCAGTGTAACAAGGCACCTTGAGAGATCTGTGTGTGTGCGCGTGAGTGTGTGTGTGTGCGCGTGTGTGTTATGAGCATTACATTGTCGGTCTGCCGTGTCAGTGCGTGTGTGTACTGCAGCGACCTCGGCTTGGACAGGGGGGCACTCTGGTGGGTCATTCATGCCCTGCAGCCTAGCCCCGCACCCCCCCTACACCCCGCCACCCCCCCGCCGCCCCTACCCCCCCACCCCGCCCTCCACCGCCATGCGTGCAGCGGGCTCTGGCGGCTAAAGGCGCTCGTTAAAGGCCATAACTTATCTCACGTTTGAAGCTAATGGGAGGAATACTGGCCGCAGTGAAAAATAAATTACATTCCCCCCCCCCGCCCCCCTCCCCCGCCCTCCTAACCTGCAGCAGTGATATAGCCGTGGTGAGACCCTGCATTACAGATCTGAGGCGCTGGAATTTATCTGTGCTGCTCGACGCTGACTGATGCATTTGAAAATAATGTACTGGAGCCCGGGCATTACAGGGACCCCGTAACTAATGGGCAGCGCTGGCCCCTGGCTGCCAGTGTATATCACTCAGCCGGACTACCTCATCAAGTCACCCAGTCCTCCGCAGGGCCAGAGCTCTCAGGTCGAGTCCAGCCTAGCCTAGCCTAGCCTAGCCTAGCCCAATCCAGTCCGGTCCAGTAGCTGCGGTAGACACCCTGCACTATAAACCTCTCCCTCTCCCCTCAACTCCCTTCCCATCACACACCCTCTCTCACTCTCTGTCATTGACACATTCATTATACCCGCTCTCACACTGAGGTATATTAATAAGTAGTCAGGTTTATGCGGGGGCCTGCTAGTGATGTGAAATATGCTCTCTCTCTCTCTCTCTCTCTCTCGCTCCGCTGTCCAGACTTGTGGGGGTCACTGTGACCGCTCGTCCATAATGCAGAAGAGAGAGAGAGAGGGAGAGAGAGAGAGAGAGCAGAACGCTGCAGTGGATGTGGGCTATTACCAAGGGGCTGGGGGTGGGGGTGGGGGGGTCCAGGTGTTTCCAGCCCCCCCCCCCACCTTCCTCCAGTAATTGACCTTGACGTTCTGACTTCCTGACCTCCACATTCTAACCCGCCCTCGGGACGGCCAGTCGGGGAGCAGGACGACGGAAACCCCTCGTTTGAGGCCTGGTAGAACACGCAGGGCCAAGCCCCCCGTTCTCCACCAAAACAAACAACATTTAAACATGCACAGACCGGACGCCGTTCACAACAACCGGCTCATTAGCAATTCGGGAATAATAGCAACGCCTGATCGTTTTTGCTTTTGAGACACCCTGTTTCTTCCAGCCAGCTCTCTCTCTTTCCAACCCGCCCCCACCCCCCTCCCTCCAAGTTCTTATTTCACGGTGTTTGCGTCGCGGGATCAGCCGCTCGTCGCCGGCGCGCTCGCTCTTTCCTCGGCCCAAATCAAGGTGAAGTAGGCCGAGGCCGAATGGATTGCGTCCGCAGAGAGGTCAGGAAAACAGAGAGCGCATAGTAATGCGTTTCCCCCAGCAGGCAGTGCGGGAGATAGGGCCGTAATAAGATCATAAGAGGAGAGGAGACCAGAGGCGCGGCCCCGGGGACCGGCATGAAGAGTTTCAGTAAATGTTTCAAAAGAAAACGTTGTGAAAAAATAATGAGGTCTGCTTTTGAAAATGCATTAATAACCAGGAATGGATTGTTTTGTTCTAGGATATGAAATAGGATTGGAATTCCCTGGTTCTGTCGCGGGGGTGGGAGGGGGGGGGGTGGAGAGAGGGTAAAGTGTAGAGAAATGTGTTGGTGTGAGTAGAAGGAGGCTCACACTCCTCTTTCTCTTCCCTGCCCACCCCCTCGCTCTGCTCCGCTCTCCGTCCAGGTGCACGCGGGGGGGCGGGGGGGGGGGGGGTGACAGGAGGGACGGGGTCTCGTTATTTCAGCTTTCGGTTTTCTCTTTGTGGAACGCTCTGGCTGGTATCTCCCACGTTCCCCTCTGCCTGATTAAAATGATAATGGTACCGTCTCTTTAACAAAGACGCCTGTCTGACTCACCCTGACCAATGAGGGATGTTTGCCCAGTCGTGGCCCGTCTCACCAGAAACGATGAAATCACTTGAATTCTTTGTCTTTTTTTCCCCCCGTCTTCCTCCGTCCTAATTGGAAATTCATAGAATAGCTAATAATATGAAACCAGAAGGAGGTGTTTACGTTATTATACATCACCGCGGTTCAGCGTTGTGCTGAGTTTATAACGCTGCGGAATTGCGAGTGGATGAAGCCTCTGTTATTAAAGCGTAATGTAATTACGAGGTGTAATTGGAAGCCGTGCGGCGGCGTGTAGTTGGGGAGCCAGCGAGGGGGAGTGTGCTGGTCAAGTGCAGCCTTAAGCAGATTTTGTGCCCCTGTGGATGTGGGAAAACCTTCACGTCAGCAGTCCTGCAGCTTAATCTCTCTCTCCATACGTATTATACCGGATATTATACTGGAGGCAACGGCCGTACTAAAGACCTGACCTAGAGACGCCGTCAGGGGAAATACCTGTCTGTCGTCCAGAGGAACTCGGCCTCGTTCGTTTCAGCCACTCAACTTTGACTTTGTTAGGTGTATTCCTATTTGATTACCATTATCGATCGTTTCATTTATCCATATCCTAATCACTGAGTTCTTTTTAACTTTCAATTATATTTTCATCTATCTATCTAGGCGACATGATGTGATTATGGAAATTATGATGAAGCCCCCAGCACTCAGTTTGACTGACTGACTGACTGACTGATTGACTGGCTGACTGACTGACTGACTGACTGACTGACTGACTGACTGACTGATTGGCTGGCTGACTGACTGACTGATTGACTGACTGACTGACTGACTGACTGACTGACTGACTGACTGATTGACTGACTGACTGACTGACTGACTGACTGACTGACTGACTGACTGACTGATTGACTGGCTGACTGACTGATTGACTGGCTGACTGACTGACTGGTAGGCTAATTGGACAGACTAACCCATAATGGTACTTATGGGTTAACTTAACCCCATGGTGGTAATAAAGGTTAAGGTCCAGAGGTCTCCCAGGGCCTGTGGCCCTTGTTGATGATGTCACCTCAGAATGTCCAGTGTGACTTCCTGCGCAGCGAAGTGCTGTGTGGGATCAGAGGGACAGGAGACGGCAGACTAGCACCAGTTTTACATCCAGATCAGTGGATCCAAAACCACGAATAAACGTGATGAACAGGCGATTGACACCATTTCCATCACCAGCGGGCGAGAATGCCTTCCCGTTGTTTTTATGGTGCGTCACATTTGACATCAGAAGCACGCTGTTGGGGCGAGAGTTGGAGTCAGCGGCAGAGTGGCTTGCTACTGTATGCTGGACTAGTCTACGTTTGGTAGCAAACAGCTCAAAATGTTTTCAAGCCATTTCAAGTTTATAAATTGATTTTGGTAGGCTACTATCTGCCTCTAGTTTATCGTGGCACAAAAGAGATGTTTAAAAAAACTAATTGGAAGCGTTTTTCAATAGATACTTTAATGATCCCCCTAGGGGGAAATTTGGCGTTTCAGCAGTGGAATTACAGCAAGGTTGGACACTTAACGCTTAGTAGTAAGCATAAAAAAGAGGAAGAGCAGGGACTATACATCCATATGTACAGTACAGTGTGTGTACAGCAGGGGTGTCAAACTCTGGCCTGCGGGCCAAATTTGGCCCGCAGTGTAATTATATTTGGCCCGCGAGGCAATACCAAATGACTACTAGATCTGGCCCGCCAGTATTCGATTTTGCATGTCTGCGCTATTAAGTTATATATTGTATGGCAATAAGCGTTGCTTGTTCCATATTCAATGTTAAAGCAAAACTTGTTTGGGTCCATATTAAAATTTAAATTTGTTCAATGTTGCCCCGCGACTTTGTTCAAGTTTTAAATTTTGGCCCACTGTGTATTTGAGTTTGACACCCCTGGTGTACAGTATAGAATATAATTTTTTTCTAAAGATGAGATTAAGGGGTCAGGAGATGGGAGGCTTGGACATAGGTGACCCGTGGAGAGACAGGTACAGCACCGGTCAAGGCCCGGCCACTGGACCCACACCCCCTGTCCAGACCGTCGTCCCGGGCCTGGCTGTGTTACGAGCGTCCGGTCCGGTCCAGTCACATCATCCTGACCGCTGCACCCGGCCGCCCTGGCTCAATATCAGTTAGACTAAGAAAACATAGAAGAGGTCTGCTCTCTCTCTCTCTCTCTCTCTCTCCCCCCCCTCTCTCTCTCTCTCTCTCTCTCTCTCTCTCTCTCCCTCTCTCTCTCTCTCTCTCCCTCCCTCTCTCTCTCTCTCTCTCTCACTCCCTCCCTCTCTCGCTCTCTCTCTCTCGTCTCTCTCTCTACTAGAATAGGCCTCTATCATGCTAGTGTGAGCCAGGCTGCTGTAATGGATCGGTGTGATAAAGGGTTTGCTGGAATGCTTTGTAAACGGTGTGGTGGGGGGGGGGGGTGGACGGACAGATATCCCCTAACAGCCTGCTGTTAAAAGGTTGACCGTGACCGCTCTGTAATCGACGTACCGCTGTCTCTGGGAAGCCGGCCACATTTCAGCCGGCCCATGGCACGGCCTGATTGGTGCATTTCCCCAGAGCGTCCATCATGGATCCACTAGAGGTTGTATTTGATTATTTTTTATTTCCGGCTGTTTCAACGTGGTTTTTGATCTCCCCCCCCCCCCCCCCCAGCTAGCTATCATTTATAATTTATCAAAGTTTCGCACCTCAGATCAGATCTGAGCCGGCCTGATTTGGACCGGCCTCGCCATCACGGCAGAGTGTCTGCTTGGGTCTGGGGGGGGGGGGGGTTACAAATAACCCACACCTCAATGTCAGGGCATTATCCAAATTGCAAATGGAGTTTTCTAAATTTGGGGCTGGGATTATTTTCGTTGCTCTTCTGTCAGATACACACATACAGTATACACACACACACACCTCCAATGATGTGTGTACTGTATGTGTCTGTCTGTGTGTGTGTGTGTGTGTGTGTGTGTACAGTATTTGTCTGTCAGTGTGTGTGTGCTTCCCTGCCCGGGACCCTGCTTTGATGTGGGTTATCACTGAGCCCCCCCCCCCCCCTCTTCCCCGCCAACATCCTCAGTGTCAGCACCTTTTAGTGATGCGTGGCTGCACCCCCAAAATATAATTTTTAATAAGAATTATCATTTTGATTTCTTGTCGAAGGAGAATTGTGACCTCTGGCCTCGACCAGGGGGTGTAGCAGGTGACGGAGGTTGGTTGTTGGGTTGGCCTTGACCAGGGGGTGTAGCTGGTGAGGGTGGCTGTGTGGTTGACCAGGGGGTGGAGCTGGTTGTGTGGTTGGTCTTGACCAGGGGTGGAGCTGGTGAGGGTGTGGTTGATGACAGAAAGGCTGATATGGCATTGGCATTGACTTAAGTGTAATGCTTACCATGTGCATTCTGGGAGGTGGGGGGTGGGGGGGGCACTGCTTCCACTGGAAGTTGCCTGTGGTGTGAATCATATAGACCTTCAGTCTGTCTGCCATCCTGTTCAAAATATACCACGGTCTAAAGCCTTGGTTATACTCCTAAACCGACACGTACACGGACATCTGCGGACCCGTAGGGGTTCTGTTTCATTTCATTTCATTTAATTGTTTATTTGGCAGGGACAGATGCATTAAACATTAATAAATTATTCGTGCAACACCATGGCATTTTTAGCTAAAGCTAATTTTCGATGCTCGTCCCATAGTCCACTCGGAGGACGCGGCGGTCGGTGCTCTCATAACGCGGAGGGTGTGCGGTCACTAAAAACGAGAGGCGCTCGGATGTCCACACAGAACCTCCGCGTACAGAACCTAGCGGACCCTCGCGCGCTCGCGGACGCGGAACATAGAACCAGGGCTTTACGTGAACGGTTTCCTGAGACAGTTTGGACGGTGATTCTTGTTCCGGTAGATCTACTATTTTGCACGACCAATGCCTACTGCACTGTGAATAGGAATCAAAATGTGCCTTTGGTCCCTTTAAGATTTATGTGTTTTGAAATGAATAATATCCTTGAGGCCTACAGTATGATAAAGTTACGCAGGTAAGGAATGTAAAATTCAGAAGCTAATCCTCTAGGACATGTAGCCTAATGTAGTGTAAAGGTTAGATCTAGAAAATAATTTATCACTGTTCTGGCTTTGGCCAGGCGCATTAGGAGAGGGAGGGTCAGCTTTTCAAGTGTGTGTGTGTGTGTGTGTGTGTGTGTGTGTGTGTGTGTGTGTGTGTGTGTGTGTGTGTGTACGTGTATGTGTGTGTGCGTGCACATTGTAATGGTGAATGGGATCTTCGTATCGGGCTGACCTGGTTGTGATGAATAATGGCATTACTGAGCTGGTAGTTGGACTGGCTTTGGTCGTGTTTGTGGGCGGGGCCTGGTAGCTGGTAGTTAGACTGGCCTTGGCCGTTTTTGTGGGCGGGGCCTGGTAGCTGGTAGTGGCTCTGGCCTTGGCCGTGTTTGTGGGCGGGGCCTGGTAGCTGGTAGTGGCTCTGGCCTTGGCCGTGTTTGTGGGCGGGGCCTGGTAGCTGGTAGTTAGACTGACCTTGGCCGTGTTTGTGGGCGGGGCCTGGTAGCTGGTAGTTAGACTGACCTTGGCCGTGTTTGTGGGCGGGGCCTGGTAGCTGGTAGTTGGACTGACCTTGGCCGTATTTGTGGGCGGGGCCTGGTAGCTGGTAGTGGCTCTGGCCTTGGCTGCGTTTGTGGGCGGGGCCTGGTAGCTGGCTGACAGGCTGGGTAGCAGCTGGGTCCTCGAGCTCGCCATGGTCCCTCCTCCTTGTGGGTGGCCAGGTTCTGAACATGGAAGATAATTCCATAGAAAAAGCCCATTCCTGCCAGCGGAGTCCCGCGGCCCGGGCAGGACAAAGAGACACCCCGCCTGCGTCCCTCTTTAGTGCTCCTGGAGACGAGGCCGCAATTAGCATGCTAATGACGGGATCCAAAAAAACCTCTCAGAGACCAAGACAATAAAGGCTCTTTCTGGGCACCTGGAGATAACAAATAACCTTTAACAGAAATTACTAGATTAAATTTACTGCGTTTATCATGTGAAATCCTCATTTTCAGTCATCTGTGAGACGCTTAAAGTCAATCTATAATTTTTTTTTCTATGCTTTTCCACCCCATGTCCGCCTCTAGCTCATTGTGCTTAATTACAACCGAGGAGACTTTCATGCTCCTCTCCTTTAATATGTGTCCCTGGTTATCTAGATTGTATCCCCCCCGCCCTGCTGGAGGTAGCTGCACTCTGGTGGGGTTGTGAGTGGCTCATTGAGGAGGCCTACTGGTGGTGTTTTGTCCCGGTGCTGAGGGATCAAAGTGTCAGTTAATGTGTGGTTCATGAGGAACAGACGAACCACACTGTTCTTGTTCCGCTGTCTGTCTGTCTGTCTGTCTGCCTGTCTGTCTGCCTGTCTGCCTGTCTGAGACGGTGGGTCAGATAATGAGCAGTGGATAATAGGCTCTTTAGAGAGCCTCAGCTCCCCGCACACTTATCGACAGTGGGAAATGGCTAGGGCTGGGCTGGGCTGGGCTGGGCTGGGCTGGGCTGGACTGGACTGGACTGGGCTGGGCTGGGCTGGGCTGGGCTGGACTGGGCTGGGCTGGGCTGGGCTGGGCTGGGCTGGGCTGAACTGGACTAGACTGGACTGGACTGGACTGGACTGGACTGGACTGGGCTAGGCTGAACTGGACTAGACTAGACTAGACTAGACTAGACTAGACTAGACTAGACTAGACTGGACTGGACTGGACTGGAGCCGGGCTGTCTCTTTTAAGTCCGCAGGAGAGCTGGAGGCGAGCAGACAGACAGCGAGGTAGACAGACATTGAGGTAGACAGACGGCTAGGTAGACAGACAGCGAGGTAGACAGACAGCTGGGTAGACAGACAGCGAGGTAGACAGACAGCGAGGTAGACAGACGGCTAGGTAGACAGACAGCGAGGTAGACAGGCGGCTAGGTAGACAGACAGCGAGGTAGACAGGCGGCTAGGTAGACAGACAGCGAGGTAAACAGACAGCAAGGTAGACAGACAGCAAGGTAGACAGACAGCGAGGTACTGTAGACCAACAGCGAGGTAGACAGACAGCGAGGCGTTTAACAAATAAAGAGGTTGGAGATTCACCCCTGGCTGTTCTAATAACCTGTGTGAAGATGCCGGGAGGGCGGGGGCCTCTACTGGCAACCGATGATCCACCCTTAAGTTGGCGGGGGCTAGGCAGATTCTCACATACACGCGCGCGCGCCCGTGGCCTGCTGTGCTGCCAGCAGCAGGCTCAGTAGTCAGTGGATCAGCCCGGCCGGCCCTAGACGACGGCCCGTGGCGCCATCAACAGCGCGGCTCTCTGCAGGCTCCGCCCCCGGCTGCAGGCTCCAGGCAGGCAGGAGTGAGTGAGTGAGCTACTATGGTTACGGAAACTCAAGTCAAAACTTTGCTAATGGATATCTATCCTCTGTTATTGTGGTGCTCTTAATGAAGCAACAGCTTGATAACAACTGACTCTCCTACTGGATGTTTTGTGGACTTTAAATAGGTTGTGCTTCCTTATTTTCCTGCTGTCCGGTAATGTTCAGTTCTGCATTTGGATTACAAACAACCTCTCCGCTGTGGTCCGGTTCTGTATGAACGCAATTTACCCACCATAGACATACGTCCCCTCTGACAGAGAGCGTGCAGAGAAAGAACGGCGCCAGAGATTAATCCGGTTGATCGTGTACATGATACTTGATCAGTTTATGAAAAGGTTTACACTACGCCTCTGCAACCGATTGAAATTGCAACTGGTTTGGGACGGTTTATTCAGATTGAGATGTTTATATGGAGTATTTTTATTCAGTTTGGGCTTTTAAACCTATTATAATCGGATTATTAGGCTCTATGTAAACGTGCCTATAGTCACCCCATGATCGGATGGGATAAGTAGATGAGGATGATACTGATGGAATGCTAGACGGCAGATATTATACTAAATTGCCAGTTTGGAAACCTACTGTAACTGTCTACTGTAGCTGTGTACCTAGGACTGGAATGAGGAAGTGATTAGCACTGATAAGATACTGTAAGGACAAGCGATTACAAGAATTCCAATGTACCTGTACTCGTTACACCTGATGAATAAACTTTCTATTCTATTCTATTTTGCTTGAGCTTACAATAGGTACAGATATGTCTCACTTTTGAGGAACATTTATTTTATGAACTAGCACATTAAGCACAATGCTTTTGATAAATCAGCTCTCAAACATGATACGATGCCCTCCTCTGCATGCCTGTCTACACACCTGCCTACCGTGGGAATCCTGATCCATTTTTCTTCCCGTGGTGAGGAGGGGAGCGCGTGAATTCTGGATGATCCGTCAAGGCATCAGTCCAATGAGTGGTTTGGCCAGTCCATTAAACAGCGGACAGAACCATTAATATCAAAGTGCCGTCTGAAGCCCCTCTAGAGTGCTGTCAGCTCGGGTGCCGGCGCTGGAGTTCCTAGAGCAGAGAGTGATCAGAATCAAGATGGCTGGCAATACCGACTCATCAGTCAAACCTCTTTGAACTAGGGTCACAAAATTCCAGGAATATCCACAAACTTCCCTTTATGGGAATTAACGGGAATGAACTGAAAATGTATGGAAATTAATAGGAATAAATTCAGTTTTCCAGTTTATTTCCGTTTAATGTTTTCAGAGGTGAGTGTGCGTGTGTTTCTTTGTCTTGTCTGTTAGCAGGATTACGCAAAAACTACCAAACCGATTTTCATGAAAGCCAACCACGGCCGCCCATTCACCTCCAGTCATTTTTTTGTGACTTTGGGCTCAGGACCGCTAATTTCTCCAGGGTGATAAATAATTGGGATAACTGCCGACTTGGGCTTAGGAGTGAAAAATTCCCCTCCTCCTCCACTCACCTAAGGAGCCAAAAATTCATTGTCGATTGAAATGGCCATATCTTAACATGGGAAGGTCAGGGTTTGGATTTGCATAAAGCTGTCGGCCTAACGAGTGCAGTAATACCAAACATGTCCTGGTCGCATGCACGACCAAAATGCATTCATGGGCGGAGGTCTGTGCTCCCCGAGCACCATTGCTAGTTCCCATTAATTTCCATTAATTCCCGTTATCAGGCTATTAAGTGACACTTCTCTCATGTACCCCCCATCCCCCCAAAAATTAAAACATTACATTTCCTATCATCGTATCAAGAGCCACGCTCCATATCCAGATCACTGTACTGTACATAAAGTAGCTGACCTCAGTAAAAACCCTCATGCTCTCAAACTGTTTATTGTTCCGACTGAGGCGGTGAAATGCAGTCACATGCAACCAAACGAGCATGTAATTGGCTGATCCAAGGTCAATTAAATCTTAATTACATTGGCCGACACTAAACATAATGTACTTTTTTCACCCGCACTGTGAAAAGGGACATGGTTTTTATGTGTGTACGTTTGTTATTACAGAGCATCCAGGTGCTTGATAAATTGATCTTTCTTATCAAGGGAGTTTTTTTTTACATTAATTAATTAAAATGTTTTCATTGTATCCTTGAAATAGTAATCATCAGCGTCTCATTCACGGTCTGTTTGAATAGCTTCTATTGTACATTATACTCCACAGCCTCCTCTCAGAAGGTCAGTGTTTTGTTACCTGTGTTTCTCGGAGATACGCTCTCTTTTCCGGAGAAAGCTGTATCGCCAGGGTCTATTTAACTATGGTGAATGGATTCCAGCTACACAGGCGTTGTCTGCTGTAGCCTTTCTGGGGAATATCATATCTTCTGTCACCAGAAATTGGCACATTGATTGTCTCCAAGGCTTCTCTGGAGTAGCTGAACAGCCCGCTCTCCTGCGTCGGCTGTTCTCTTAGTTTGTCTGTATTATACTGTACTTATCTAGGGAGAGCTGGTTACTGGCAAGGACCTCACAATACGACACATGGGTCACAATATGACTGTATCGCGATACATTGCGATACGATACAATACATATCATGATACATTACGATACTCTACGTAATTTACTGAAAATGTAGAAATACAGCTGAAAATACAACTCCAGCCCCCGCTCCCTGTGTGTGTGTGTGTGTGTGTGTGTGTGTGTGTGTGTGTGTGTGTGTGTGTGTGTGTGTGTGTGTGTGTGCGTGTGTGTGTGTGTGTGTGTGTGGAGGAGGTGGAGGAGCGAGAGGCCCAGGTCCAGGAGCTGCAGGACACCATCACGGAGCTGCACCAGGAGATCACCAGGAAGGACCAGGACAAGCTGAGCCAGCTGCACCAGCTCCACCAGCTGGAGAGCACCGTCCAGAAGCTCACTGAGGAGGTAGACCCCCTCACTGGGCAGATAGACCCTGTAGAGAGACCGCTGTCTGGGTAGATAGACCCTGTAGAGAGACTGCTGTCTGGGTAGAGAGACCCTGTAGAGAGACCGCTGTCTGGGTAGAGAGACCCTGTAGAGAGACTGCTGTCTGGGTAGAGAGACCCTGTAGAGAGACCACTGTCTGGGTAGAGAGACCCTGTAGAGAGACCGCTGTCTGGGTAGAGAGACCCTGTAGAGAGACTGCTGTCTGGGTAGAGAGACCTTGAAGAGAGACTGCTGTCTGGGTAGATAGACCCTGTAGAGAGACCACTGTCTTGGTAGATAGACCCTGTAGAGAGACTGCTGTCTGGGTAGAGAGACCTTGAAGAGAGACTGCTGTCTGGGTAGATAGACCCTGAAGAGAGACCGCTGTCTGGGTAGAGAGACCACTGTAGATACTAGAGAGAGACTGCTGTCTGGGTAGAGAGACCCTGTAGAGAGACCACTGTCTTGGTAGATAGACCCTGTAGAGAGACCCTGTAGAGAGACCACTGTAGATACTAGAGAGAGACTGCTGTCTGGGTAGAGAGACCCTGTAGAGAGACTGCTGTCTGGGTAGAGAGACCTTGAAGAGAGACTGATGTCTGGGTAGATAGACCCTGAAGAGAGACTGATGTCTGGGTAGAGAGACCCTGTAGAGAGACCGCTGTCTGGGTAGATAGACCCTGTAGAGAGACTGCTGTCTGGGTAGATAGACCCTGTAGAGAGACTGCTGTCTGGGTAGAGAGACCCTGTAGAGAGACCACTGTCTGGGTAGATAGACCCTGTAGAGAGACCCTGTAGAGAGACTGCTGTCTGGGTAGAGAGACCCTGTAGAGAGACAAGGCCGATACAGACCGGCTCTGAGGAGTTGTCCTCTAGCAACGCTGGCTCCTGTAGCTCTTCATGATGAAGAGTGTATGCACGCCGTTGTTGTGAGAAGGTGAGCTCATACTATGTTGTGTGTGTGTGTGTGCGCGTGTGTGTACTGTATGTGTGTGTGTGTGTGCATGTGCGTGCGTGTGTGTGCGCATATGTGTGTGTGTGTGTGTGCACGTGTGTGCGTGTGTGTGTGCATGTGCGTGTGTGCGTGTGTGTGTCAGGTGAGGAGTGGTGAGGAGTCCATTGCCCAGCTGAGACAGGAGCAGGTGGCTAGAGAGACCTCGGCCACCCCCTCGTCTGGAGATGTGAGTAATGTGGGAAAACTCGGTCAAAATACCTCCAGCACTCATGCATAATACACATACTGCACATATACTGTACGCATGCATGGGATACATCCTAGCGGCCATGATCTAATACCTTTGCCTTGTGAGACCATCCTGATTTCCGCAAGAAGCTTGAGTGACTCTAACACCCCCCCCCCCTCCCCAAGATTTTAGTTATTATAGCATGTACATAATCCCAGCTAATTCTAATTCAACTTGTACATTTGTAATTTAAAAATTGAGTATTAGAGTCTATTTGTAGCATAATCTTGGGGCCGGCATTTCACTGTGACTGTACACCGTACATTACATGTGACAAATATAAGGAATCTCTCTTAGTTTCTCTCGTAAATCAGTCTGGATACTCCATAGAGATGCATTTGTGCCAGAGCGGATCATCTAGCCAATCAGCGTTCCAAGAGGGCGGGTTTAGGCCGGTGACAGCGAAAGAGCGGTTGAGGTGACAGACGGTGATAGGCAGACGGTTCATCCAATCACCTGCCAAGTTTTTTATTTGGAAAGTGCCCTTTTCCAAACAGTTTCCAACTGAGAGTTCCCCAGATGGTTATGCAAAGAAAAACATCTGGCGCGTCAGGTTACTTATACCTGCCCTGCATTCCACTCTGCCATTCAAGACCGCGCAGTGATGAAGGCATCAGGAAACACACAGTGAACTGGCGAGCACTTTGGACCAGGACAGAGTTTAATATTCTCAGCTGTCAAACTGTCCTCTGTCCGCCCAACCAAGCAGAATAGCCTGCCAGCACAGGAGTACAGTCATTCATATTCACTCCTCTGTATTTGACAGAGTCTCCATTTGTATTCACACATCAGTCACCCATTTCTTATTAACGATGCACATCAAAACAAAAAGGCATTCATTCACACTTTACACACTCGACACCATTACAACACACAGGTCTGTACTGGAGTCACGCGGTCTGAGGTCGACAGATCTGCAGCATTCTGAGGGGCTGCTTTTTGAGAGAGATAGAGAGAGAGAGACACAGTGAGAGACAAAGAGACACAGAGACAGAGAGAGAGAGGCAGAGAGACACACAGACAGAGAGAGAGAGAGATAAAGGCAGAGACAGACACAGTTACAGAGACACAGAAAGAGAGGCAGAGAGACAGACACACAGAGGGACAGAGAGAGAGAGACATAGAGACACAGAGAGAGAGACAGAGAGAGAGAGGCAGAGAGACACAGACAGAGAGAAAGGCAGAGAGAGACACAGATACAGAGACACAGAGAGAGAGGCAGAGAGAGACACAGATACAGAGACACAGAGAGAGAGGCAGAGAGACATGGACACACAGAGGGACAGAGAGACAGAGAGACAGAGAGAGAGACAGAGACAGAGAGACGGAGAGAGAGACGGAGAGAGTGAGAGACACGTCAGCCTGGGATGTGATACTACAGGCCTGACGTGGGAGCCCTGACCAAGCTGAATAGCAGCCCCCCCCCAGGCCTGCCCCCCTCCAGAGAAGAGACAACTATCTCTTCACATAATACACACATCTGGCAGTCAGCCCGGACTCAATGGGAGTCGATTAACTCTAATGAATTGTAATATTGTGCAATTTTAATCAGCCAGTAATTCCGTATAATTACCTTCTAATTTCTGGATGGGATTAGACCGCAATTACGTGCGGCGGGCGAAGGAGGGAGTTCAAGTGGGGAACAAACGTGTGTTTTCCCGGAGAGGGGGTTTCTGAGTTCTGGAGAGGGGGTTTCTGAGTTCTGGAGAGGGGGTTTCTGAGTTCTCGTTTGTTTGGGTTTAATATAGAAATTGCGCAACATGAACGGGGAAGTCTCCGCTAATTGAGCGTGGGAGGGTCAGGCAGCACGGGGCGGCGGCGTAATCATGGGTCGGGCTGACCCAGCAGACGGGCCAATTACGACCACGGCCGCCTACCTAGCGCCCGATCACTGATGAGCCTCCATGTTTCGTCCCGGTGGATTCGTGACTTTCCAGCATCCAGCTGCGCGTTCCTTCCCCAGAACCTTCCAGACCAGCTGAGCAGTTCGGACTTGATTGGTCGGACTGCTCGAGTGGGCTGTTTTGATTGGTCCGCCTGCTCCGGAGGGCCAGTGGACTGTTCTGGCCAGCGGATAGAACTTGATGCCCAGTAATGTTCTCTGTATTGTAATCTATTGGCACAGGACAAAACCCCTTGAGATGAATCATCTCGTAGCGTGCGCAGACCTCCTCCTTCCCGAGCGGCGTTCCACTCGACCGCCACAAACGGCCTCTAAGCGTTGCGGCGTGCGGATTCTGGAAACCTTCATGTTCGACCACGAACGTTCCTCTTGAGTCTTGTTCCCATTCCTCCATCTCTGCAGTCTCCTCCACCTCCCACTCCTTCCCCTCTCTCTCTCTCTCTCTATCTCTCTCTCCTCTCTCTCTCTCTCTCTCTCTCTCTCTCTCTCTCTCTCTCTCTCTCGCCATGGAGGCAACGCGTCAGAAAAGGAGAGCCAAAGTCGCACGACATTAGTCTGGCGGTGGCGGCGGCGGAAGAGAGCCATTACTCTTCCCTGACAGTATCAAAGAGAGCGCCGCGGCCGGGACGAACCCCTCCCTCGCCGCGCGCCACTCGCAGGAAATTGCCTCATACTTCAGCGGGGCGGGCAGGGTGACACGGCGGCGACACCCACGCATGTGTCACTTTCAGGAGCCCGGGGGCCCCTGGGTGGGAGCGAGGCTCCGGTGTGTCACGCACACACACACGCACACACACACACACACACACACACACACACTGCCCTGGGGAGCAGGAGGGGAGACCGCCGCCCCGGGGAACTTGCTGGCCGAGGAGACTGGGGCTGGGTTAGAGAGGCTGGGGCTGGGTTAGAGAGGCTGGGGCTGGGTTAGAGAGGCTGGGGCTGGGTTAGGGAGACTGGGGCTGGGTTAGAGAGGCTGGGGCTGGGTTAGGGAGACTGGGGCTGGGTTAGAGAGGCTGGGGCTGGGTTAGGGAGACTGGGGCTGGGTTAGAGAGACTGGGGCTGGGTTAAAGAGGCTGGGGCTGGGTTAGAGAGACTGGGGCTGGGTTAGGGAGACTGGGGCTGGGTTAGGGAGACTGGGGCTGGGTTAGAGAGGCTGGGGCTGGGTTAGGGAGACTGGGGCTGGGTTAGAGAGGCTGGGGCTGGGTTAGGGAGACTGGGGCTGGGTTAGAGAGGCTGGGGCTGGGTTAGGGAGACTGAGGCTGGGTTAGAGAGGCTGGGGCTGGGTTAGAGAGACTGGGGCTGGGTTAGAGAGGCTGGGGCTGGGTTAGGGAGACTGGGGCTGGGTTAGAGAGGCTGGGGCTGGGTTAGGGAGACTGGGGCTGGGTTAGAGAGGCTGGGGCTGGGTTAGAGAGGCTGGGGCTGGGTTAGGGAGACTGGGGCTGGGTTAGGGAGGCTGGGGCTGGGTTAGAGAGACTGGGGCTGGGTTAGAGAGGCTGGGGCTGGGTTAGAGAGACTGGGGCTGGGTTAGAGAGACTGGGGCTGGGCAGGGCTAGACTCACAAGTTAGTCATTCTCTAAACGCTGCCCTCAACTAGAGACTGAAGACATTCCTCCAGGTTTCGTCACTAAAAGTTGGTGGAAACAATTTGAGAAATTGAAAAAATCCTGCATTGCAGAACCAATCCAACGTCTTCAGGGCGGGCCTTCCTAATGGGGCAGTGAATGTTTTGTTTTGATCTCCACTCTAGTTTATTTGGAGGTCATCATTTCCGATAAGGCGGGTCCTTCACCCTATTGCAGATGTAGTCAGTGGCTCTGATTGGGAGCGTCGGTATCCGGCACTGTTCTAGCGAAGATTTTCAATTTAGATGTCTCCAGACTTTCGGTGACGGAGATCTCCAAAGTCGGGCATCTCGAGACTATAGTAGAGGGTAGTCAGGCTGAATGTCCATGCCCGGGGAAGGTGCAGGGTTCGGGGCCTCTCTCTGCCCGGGTTCAGCCTGTAGCCTGGAGCGTGTAGCGTGGGGACTTAGCGTTGAGGGCTGCACCCATCTGGGGTAGGGATGAAACAGAGGGTTAAGAAGGGTAATAAAGTGGTCTGGCTCAACAATAAATCTCACATTCAGGGGGATGCTGAGGGACCCCACTCCTAGTGGTGTTGACACACACACACACACACACACACCCACACACGCACAAACACCCCACCCGTTAAGAGCTGTTGTACCTCTGAACCCGTCTTTGAAAAGCGAACGAGCTAACGAGCGTTTCGGGCTAATGCTGTTGTGAAGAGGAGCCTGAGTTCAGGACGGGACAGAAGGATCCAGGGCCGTCGCCGTCGACACTCGGTGAACGCGCCGCGTAATTGGACGAATCGGACGAAAACGCCGTCCTGGGTGAGCAGCCCGGCTTTGTGGCTCTGCGCTAGTGTGACATTTCAGATGTTTAAAAAAACAAACAAATCAAAGCCCCAGTAAGCTGCCGCGCAGCAGGGGATTGGCGAGGGTTCGGCCGAGCAGCCGCCAGGGTCGCTCGTTGTTTCGCAGATGAGGACGACGACGTTTGTGTTGTTTTGAACAGAGAATGGAAAGCAGAGAGGTTGAACCTTTTTAGGGAGAGAGGGAGAGAGAGAGGGTGTGTGGTAGTGTGGTGGTGATGGCGGCGCTGTGGGGGGGTGGGGGTGTTGTTTATGTGTCCTCTCCCTGTACCACAGCCCATGACCCCCTGTGAGGACCTCCAGAGACGGACCTGTGTTTACTGCCATCGGGAGACGGCCTTTGTTGTGATCGTGTGTGCTCTCCGTCCATAGCTCTGTTTCCAGGCTCCTTTCATTGTGCGCTGGGGGGCCGGCGGGCGGGTGGGGGGTTGGGGGTGGGCGGGGCGGGGGGGGGGCGTTGGTGCAGACCTCCGCCTCTCCTCTCCGCTGCGGCTCCTTGATTAGAGGGAGGCAGAGGCAGAGAGCTCTCAGCAGAACTCTGTTTTATATTCATCAAAAGAGCCGGCTTTGATTTGCTCCCTCTTTGACGCCGTGTGACAGCGGCACGCTGCAGCAACGCGGCCGGTGCTGGGGAAATTGCACGTTGACCACTCTCCTCTCCTCCTCTCTCCTCTCCTCCCCTCCTCCTGTCCTCCCCTCTCCTCCCTTCTGCTCTCCTCCTCCCCTCTCCCCTCTTCTCCTCCCCTCTCCTCCTCCTGTCCTCCCCTCTCCTCCTCTCCCCTCTTCTCCTCCACTCTCCTCCCCTCTCCTCCCCTAACCTCCTCCTTTCTCCTCCTCTCCTCTTCCCCTTCTTCACTCACCCTTCCTCTCCTCACCAGTACCTCCCGTCCCCAATACGGCCCTCCTCTCTCTCTCTCTCTCTTTCTCTCTCTCTCTGTCTCCTTCACTCCCTCCCTCTCTCCAACCCGCAGGCTGACCGTCTTATTAATTTCTCTATTATTATTAATATAGCCTTTTTCACTCAGACAGGCTTTCTTTCTCCAAGGTCACTTTCTCCAAGATTTGCTGAGCAGAGAATGTCACCCCCCCCCCTTTCTCCTCCTCCTCCTCCTCCTCCTCCCTACAGAATAGTTAGTCAAAGTCTATAGGTGGGCTTAGAAAAAGAGAGAGAGAGTGTGTTGCCTAGTGATTAGATGCTCATCAAGACTGTCTCACTGGCCTCGGGTGAGAAAGCAGACCGCCGTCGACGACGGCACGTCATTAAACGGCGCTGTTCCCCGTCGATTGCAGTACGCAAGTGACCGTTCTCGACCACGCCCTTTCCTAATAGGAGAACGACGCGTGGTATTGAGTCAGTCGTTAATGATCCGTTTTTGTCTCACCTGTTAGTTCAGTTTTAAACCACGGAGAATCATAAAATATGGTGCTTCAGAGGTTTATACGGTCAGTTTCAGGCCAGTGTAAACGCCTCCTGGGGAAGCTCCTCTCCTCAAGAGAAGACTGGGAGGCCTCCTGAAGGAGCTAGGAGAGCCCGGGAGACAACAAACAACAAAACAAACAACAAACATCTTTATTTGTCATACAGTGAGTACGCACACACGGTGTAGGCGGCAATGCCGAAACACACACACACACACACAAGTGACTGGAGTGTCCACCGATTTTTTTTTAACCCATCTTAACCCATCTCGTCGTCCTTCCTCCAAGGGCAGCCAAGGTCAGACAGTAGGCACCGTTCACGGGCCGAGCAAGTGCCCCTGTCCGTCTTCGCCGGGGGCTGACAGCGTTAACTATCTGCACAGAAAGGCCACCGTGAGGCGACATTACGAGTCACTGTGCCACCGTGCCGCACATGAGCGATTTTGGGTTTCAGCGTCTTGCACAAGGACACTTCGGCACACCGGGACCGAACTGGAGACCTTGCGATCCCCGGCCGGTCGCTCTACCTCCTGAGCTATGTGCCGCCCCAACAAGGACCGGGGGACCCAGAATGCAACACGCCTCCTGGGTGGCGCTCAGGGAGAGAGCGCATGGGACTCGGTGACCTTCAGCTCCGCGTGGGCAGCCGTTAGCAGAGCCGCTAGCAGAGCCTCTAGCAGAACCGCTAGCAGAGCCGTTAGCAGAGCCGTTAGCAGAACCGTTAGCAGAACCGTTAGCAGAGCCGCTAGCAGAGCCGTTAGCAGAGCTGCTAGCAGAGCCGTTAGCAGAGCTGCTAGCAGAGCCGCTAGCAGAGCCGCTAGCCTAGCAGGCCCCTGTAGTTTCCTCCGCGTTTACACAGGAGCACATCCTATTACCACCCTCAACTAGCAGACCAGTCAATTCAGCACAGTCTTTGATAGCTCAGACTGAAATCACATTCACACATGCGCACGCGCGCACACACACACACTCGCTCTGCTCTCCAAACACTGCCACCCCCCCCCCCTGCGCACACTGCGCCAGAACACACACAAACATCTACACACACACACACACACAGACCCACACCCCTCTGTTTGAACAGGACAGCTCTGTGCCGCAGAGGCCAGGCTGGTTATTAACAGTGTAAATTATTAAAGCAATTTCGAAGTGTGCAAACAGTAGCAGGGAGGGGTGAGGCGAGGCAGGAGCGTGTGTGTTGTGTATGTGTGTGATCCATGGTGTGGGACGGACCGACTGAGGCCATTTGCCGTGTGCTTTATCCCTGCAGTGGCCCTGCTAACAAGGTCACACACACACACGCGCACACACACACACACACACACACACACACACACACACACACTCACACAACCACCCAAGGTTAGCTGTCTGGGAGGGGAACATGCTTGGGTAATATTTCACCTTCTCTTGGCTCCACAAACCCCATATACACACACGTGAGCACACACACACACACACACACACACACACACACACACACACACACACACACACACACACACGAGCACGCGCGGAAGCGGTTCCATTTGCATTTCACAGTAGGACGCAAGTGCCGACCGAAGCAGTGTTCCTCAGCGTTCGCCGGCCGTTCCCTCCGCTCCGTTCCCTCCGCTCCGTTTATAGTCCCTCATACTTCACAGCCAGCGTCGCATTTGATGGGGCCTCCCCCATCTTAGGGTTCATGAAACGTGCTCCGTGCGCAGGGAGGCGAGGCCCGTCTGTCTGTCATATATACATAAATACATGCCGAGCTCTCGGGTGGGCTGGAGGCAGTGGGTATTCTACAGCCGCGCGTTTCGTTTCGTTTGTGTTTGAGATGTGAACTCGGTTACATTATCTCAACACCTCTCGCTCCCCCACCCCCTGTTTTGCTTGAGCAAAGAGTCCTCCTTCGAGTACAAAGCGCGAGGCGGCCCCTGGAAAGCGCCGCGCCGCCGACGCGGAGACGAGCGCCCTAGGAGAGCGGGCTTCAAAGCGCCGTTGCGTCGCGGTCGATGTTTGCGAGTAACGGCCCCGGCCTGCCGGTCACCAGCGTGGCGTCTGTAGACCGCCGACCGACGTGAGCGCGAGTATCGGAGCTCCCGCCGTGCGGTTCGCGTCTGACCTCGCTGTCGGCTAGCCGGGTCCCGGTGTTGCCGCGGCCTCTGGTCAGGACCTCCCTAACTGCCCTCTCTCTCTCTGAGCTCATCCGGCCAATCACACCGCCCTCAGATGTCCACCTGACCCGCTGAGAAGCACCCTGGGCAATCAATCAGCTCCCTGGCCCTTTCTGCTCTTGACAGAAGGAGAGAGAGAGAAGGAGGGAGAGAGAGGGAAGGAGAGAGAGAGAGAAGAGGACCTATTAATCCCTGGAACGCTGTACTTTGTGTCAGAGGGAGGGAGCGTCCTCCTGTGAGGCCGGTAAGCTCAGGATCCGTGGTGCTGCTGGGGAGGCGCCGGTGTTAAGTAGACACGGAGCTTCAGGCTGCTTCAGTCCACTCCACTTCAGAAGTCCTCCATTGTAGCGCAGAAACCAAACTAACCCCCCATAATCCGTCTCAGAGTACAGGGAGCGGGTTAGTTCTGCCCGTATGTGCTGGAGACCGGCTGCTCGTCTCTCTGGAGGGCGTTTTCTCTCCTCTCCTGTGGGGGAGGAGGATGGGGGGGGGCTCTTTGGCCTTGCATGACCCTCCAAAAGGCTCTGGTGGATTCCAGCGCATAGAGCGTCCCCTCAGAGACCTCTCTGGCTGGGACGAGGTGCAGGTGGAGATACCCCTGTCTGGGAGGAGGTGGAGATACTCCTGTCTGGGAGGAGGTGGAGATACTCCTGTCTGGGAGGAGGTGGAGATACTCCTGTCTGGGAGGAGGTGCAGGTGGAGATACCCCTGTCTGGGAGGAGGTGGAGATACCCCTGTCTGGGAGGAGGTGGAGATACCCCTGTCTGGGAGGAGGTGGAGATACCCCTGTCTGGGAGGAGGTGGAGATACCCCTGTCTGGGAGGAGGTGGAGATACCCCTGTCTGGGAGGAGGTGGAGATACCCCTGTCTGGGAGGAGGTGGAGATACCCCTGTCTGGGAGGAGGTGGAGATACCCCTGTCTGGGAGGAGGTGGAGATACCCCTGTCTGGGAGGAGGTGGAGATACCCCTGTCTGGGAGGAGGTGGAGATACTCCTGTCTGGGAGGAGGTGGAGATACCCCTGTCTGGGAGGAGGTGGAGATACCCCTGTCTGGGAGGAGGTGGAGATACTCCTGTCTGGGAGGAGCTGGAGATACTCCTGTCTGGGAGGAGTTGCAGGTGGAGATACCCCTGTCTGGGAGGAGGTGCAGGTGGAGATACCCCTGTCTGGGAGAAGGTAGAGGTGGAGATACCCCTGTCTGGGAGGAGTTGCAGGTGGAGATACCCCTGTCTGGGAGAAGGTAGAGGTGTAGATACCCCTGTCTGGGAGGAGGTAGAGGTGGAGATACCCTTGTCTGGGAGGAGGTGCAGGTGGAGATACCCCTGTCTGGGAGGAGGTGCAGGTGGAGATACCCTTGTCTGGGAGGAGGTGCAGGTGGAGATACCCCTGTCTGGGAAGGCACAGGCGGTCTCCCTCAGGGTTCAGGAGGCTGCGTCCCCAGTGTCGTGTCCACCTGGACGTCACCGTCCTGCCAAGCGGGTGGTCGCAGGTGACCTTGCTTTTTTCCCATTCCAGAGGCCTAGTACCGTACCTAAAAGTCCCGGTCACCTCACCGACCTGCTAATGAACCGCACACGACCAGGGTCAGACTGAAGGACGGTCAGATAAGGGTCTCTATTCGGGCTTGTGTGTATATTTGGGTTTTATATTTAGATGTTCTTGGGTTCTGATGAGTCTTTTCTGATAGCCTCCTTCACGGTCTCCTGCCTGCCACCAGCGCCCGTTCACCTTCTCCGCAAAGATGAGCTCCAGTCATCAGCGCCCGTTCACCTTCTCCGCAAAGATGAGCTCCAGTCATCAGCCGAACAGTCGAACGGCGACGCAAATCCTGACGAGGGCGTGGGTGTGTTTTTGTTTGTTTGCCTTTCCAAGGGCGTATTGTGCTTCGCCTGGGGTGTTTCTGTGTTATTGAGAGAGAGAGGTTTTTCCTTTTGTCGTGAACCGCGGCAGCGTCATCGCTTTATCTGCGTGCGTGCGCGTACCTACGTTTGGCTGCCCTCGCGCTGCCGTCTGAAGCCAGACTTCTCGATAGGGCCGCCAGGACTTGGTAGCGCTTTGCTTTGTTCTCCCGAGAGAGGGAGCCCAAGACGGCGGAGAGCGTCGAACAGGAAAAAGGTATCAGATTCAATATTCCTTCTTCACCGGATGGAGGGAACAGACTTATTCTGCGCACTTGGCATGCTGCGAGGCCTCTTGGCTCATGGAAATAGTAAAAAAAAAGAAAGAAAGAGAAGAAAAGTTGCGATATTAGTGTCAAAGCAGGAGCAGACGCCCCCCCCCCCCCGCTCCTGATCTTATCAGCGATAAGTTTAGCAGAACCCAGAGGATCAGGATAAGACGCAGGGTGGGAGAAACCACCCCCCACTCCCCCGCATGCCTAAAAACACCTGTCCCCTGCCTTACCGCGGATTCGGCCGGCGTTTGGGCTCTCGGCGGGGGTTAGCTGCGGGGCCGCTGACCCGGGGAGGCGAGCGGACGGACGGACGGACCGGGCCGCGGTCACACCCGAGCGGGCGCCGTGATTCCGGGGGGTCGGAGACGAGCAGCAGGCCGGTGGGGGGGACTGGATTATTTGCGCGCCGCCGCCGGTCACGCCTGAAAGGAGCGGACGGGGAGTGTGTGTGTGTGTGTGGGGGGGGGGGGGGGGGTTTCGGGGGGGCCGGGCAGTGCGCGCTACGGTACAGTCACACCTCGCTGGGCACTAGGGGGGTCCGGGGAGGGCCGGGGCGGGCCGGGATGAACACCATACACTCGGGAGGCCCCCCCGGTGGCCGAGCCTCATGTCTCTCATACCAACAGCACCCCCACTGCTCCCGGGGGGTATCGCTGCTGATAGCAGCCCCTGCAAGGCGGAGATAAATGCTCCTCGTCGATGATGGAGGGAGATGAGGGGGCTGCCGGTCCCAGGCATTGTCTTTCTGTTTTGCAGAAACTGCGATGATATGAAGGATAATGTGAGTGTGTGTTTGTTTGTGTGAGTGTATGTGTGTGTGTGTGTGTGTGTGTGTGTGTGTGTGTGTGTGTGTGTGTGTGTGTGTGTGTGTGTGTGTGTGTGTGTGAGAGAGAGAGAGTGAGTGAGTGTGTGGCCCTGCAAGCCCTTGTTTTTGGAGCGAGTGTGCCTGTGTGTGTGATTATGTGCAGCCGATTCAGGTAACTGAGAGTGCGTGGACTGGGTATGGATGCGAGCAAAGTGTGTGTGTGTGTGTGTGTGTGTGTGTGTGTGTGTGTGTCTGGTCTGGCTGTGGACGTGATTGTGTTTTGATGAGGTCTCAGTGGTGCGCCTGGCTCTGGTGTAGTTGAGATGCTCGCCGTCTCTTTCCCAATTTGACAGCTGATGGGATCTCAGATGGAATGTGTGCGTGTGTGAATTGCCAGAGATATACATAACGACCTCATCTCTCTTCTCTCTCTCCCTCCTGTATTCATCCCCTCCCTCCCTCTCTCCCTCTCTCTCTCCTTCCCTCCCTCTCTCTCCCTCTCTCCCCCCCCCCCCCCTCTCTCCCCCCCCCCTCTCTCTCTCTCCCTCCCTCTCTCCCTCCTCCTCTCCTCCTTCTCTCTGTTGTCTGTCCATGAGCATTCCCAGGCATTGCAGGCCACAGCCACTCACTCACACAGCATTTTCTCATGGCTGTGGTCCCACGCTGTCTTTGTCGAGCAACGGGTGTGTGTGTGTGTGTGTTCGTTCGTGTTAGCCAGGAGGCCATAGAGCTGCCATGGATTTTTAGCCGGCGAGAGACGCCAGCAGGGACAACGCGCACGCTTACTAGTAAAATGTAAAATGGCTGTTGTGTCCATAGCTAAGCACCAATACACACCACTAATCCCCGTGCTTTCTGCTGCCTGCTCCAGAGAGAGAGAGAGAGAGAGAGAGAGAGAGAGGGAGAGAGAGAGAGGGAGAGAGATCAAGGTGAGTGAGAGAGGCATTGATTCAGACATAGCTCTCTGCTGGGTGTGTATTGCTATACTGGGAGTCATTGTGAAAGACCTCCCTCCTCTCCTGTGGTTAGTTGGGCCTTTCTGATTTACCATCCCGGCCCTTTAATGATGATGGTGTGTGTGTGTGTGTGTGTGTGTGTGTGTGTACTGCCTGCTTGAAATTCTAGCGTCTGTGTGTGTGTGAGTGAGCATGTGTGTGTGCCTGCCTGTTGTATAGCCTACTTGTGTATGTGTGTGTGCGTGCGTGCAGAGTAATGGGTCGCGCGGAGATAGCAGCTCTCTAATCTGATTGGTCCTGAAGCTGTGCCCCCGGCGTGATTTGTCTCGTCCGCTTGCACATGCAGAGTGGGCTTGATGTTCAGCTCTCCCCCTTTCCCTCGCCACGCTGAGAGAGAGAGAGAGAGAGAGAGAGAGAGATGCTACTGTGCCGAGGGGGGTGGGGGTGGGGGGGGGCAGGTAAAGAAGCACCCTTCACTCCCTGCCGGGCTGACCCTGCTCTCTGAGGGACATTTCTCTTAACGAGGCGCTCGTTCGTCCCCATCGCCCCTCCCCAGCCCAGCCTGGAAACTTTCCAAAACTCCAACGGGATGCTCCTCCGATAACCTCGAGCAAACACGCACGCACACACACACACACACACCCAGGCGGCCTAGTGCACAACCCTGTGTGTGTTTTACAGTAGAACTAACCACGGTGTTTTCTCGCGGCATCCAGAGAGCGTTTCAGGGCGAGCGACAACTCTCCTAAGTAAGCAGCTGGACACGTGTGAGGAGAAGACCAACGCAGTAGAAACGTGAGTTCTCACCTCTGCCTAAAATGGATCAGACGCGTTTCTCCGTGATTGCGCCGTCGGAATGCGCGTTACCCCGGCTGTTTAAGAGAGCGGCGTCCAGGACTGCGTGGCAGTTTCACAGCCCAGCTCTCTCCCATTGTGCTGATGGGAAATGAGTCCAGTAATGACATGTTTCATCTCACAGCCAGAATGACCGGCCGTTTGCAGGCTTTCAATCCCCAATCAATGAGCAACGTAAAATATAGAACATTACGGAATGACTGTGGAAGATTGCATGGACTGAAGGACTCTCCTTTCCATTCTCTATCCTCTCCAAATGGCCTCCAGTAATTTGGTGCCCTGCAATCAGCAATATCAAGATTTGATTTGCCGTACTGAACTATAGTACTGAAATTACTAGAAGTGTCTCCGCCTATCGTGTGCCTTTGTAAGTTAGCTATGTATCCGATGTTTGATTATCTACAAGTTTTTCCGAGTTGGTGCGTGGAGTGCGTTTTAAACATTGTTTAGACAGGAGAGATCTCCAGCTGCCTAGTGTTCTGTCAGTGCAAACACATTCAGGACAGAGAGCAAGTGTTTTTAGCTTTCTGTGTGTGTGTGTGTGTGTGTGTGTGTGTGTGTGTGTGTGTGTGTGTGTGTGTGTGTGTGTGTTTTTAGCTTTCTGTGTATGGTTTTAGCTTTCTGTGTGTGTGTGTGTGTTTTTTCTTTTACATAAACTGCTTTTTCCTGAGCAAACCACCGCTGTTATATTATTCATCAAGCAGACATAGAAGCACATTCCCCTGCAGCAAAATGGAGGTGCGTCAGGCAGCCGCAGAGCGCATTAGACCGTTAGTCACATGGACAGAGCTGGAGGAACCGGAGCCCCTCCGCTCCTCTGGGGAATTGACGCCCGGTGACAATGGAATTCATTTCCAAAGGGTTAGTGCGTGCGTGCGCGCGCGTGTCTGTTTGTGTATGTGCGGTGTGGGGTTTCTTTCACGTATGTGCGTGTGCGCGTGTTTTTTTGTGTATGTGCGCATGCCTGGGTACCGTATGTGCGTTTTTGCATGTATGTGTGTGTGTGTGTGTGGGGGGGTGTGTGTGCCTGTGTGTGTGTTTGTATGTATGTGTGTGCGCCTTTGTGTGCATGGCTGCGTGCAGTGTGTTTGCGTCTGTGTGTGTGTATGTGTGTGTATGCCTGTGTGTGCGTGTGCGCGCGTGTGTGTGGTGACAGGGCTGCGGTAATGAGCCTGGGCAGCAGCCCACTTTAGTATTAAAGGCACATCTCCCTCCCTTTAAAGGCAGTAAAGCATGCTGGGAAGCAGTGAAATGTTTACAGCGGTGTGGTTGGCTCCCGCTGCAGAGGCTCGGCCGCGGACGATATTACTGCTCCGCTCTAATCAGTCATCCCTGCCCATCAATCAGGGCTCCGCCCCCACTGACCCCCCCCCCCCCCCGCCCCCCCCGAATCACAAGGACACTTTTAATGCCCTCCTACCAGGCTTATAATGACCAGGCCCGGTGACGTATTTCCTCCATTATTCATTATTTACATCCGGGACCCCGGCAGAAGATGGAGGCTGAGGTTTGCGTGTGGTTTTCAGAGACCCGTGGCGACGGAGGGGGGGGCGAGGGGGGTGGGGAACGGTCGAGGGGAGGTGTGACGTTAGAGTAACGGAATGCACTCAGCGGACATGGACGGCCCACAGCCCCTGCATTGTTCATCACCTCGGGGGCGGAGGGTGGTTTATTCATCGTTCCCGCGGGTTTCGGCGCAAGCTGTCCACTCATACTTTTTTTTCTGTGGATGAATGCGAGCATGGCCGCCGGGGTGTTAAGTGAATTTCGGGCTTTGTCCCGCCCCCGCGTCATCCCAGCGCAGCCGGGCTTGGCGCTCGGCCGACCCGTTATAACGGGACGCCAGTTGGACGCGGTTTGTCCAGAGTGGCGCGGCTGCCGGGCCCCCCAGTTTGAAGAGCACGCCGGCCGGGATTGCCGTTGCACGCAATCATCACTTTGGATTAAAAGTTGTTGTGATTTTAAGTACTCAACTCCCCTCGCCAGAATCAATAAAGCCAGTCGATAACCGGACCCTCGGCTGCTCTCCTGCTCGCTATGGAGGCAGAGCTTCAGCTGGAGGCCTGGCTGTCCGTCACACACACACACACGCACACACACACACACGCATGCGCACACACACACACACACCGTGCAGTGCACGCTGAACACCAAACTCAGCCCCAACACCATCCAAGCCTGATCTAATTTGCCGTTGCTCTTTGAGGTCTCTTTCTGTTGGGCCTATCAGACGTTTGATGGACACGGCCCCGTAGGGACTCTTCCTCCTCTTCCTCCTCATCCTCCTCTTCCTCCTCTTCCTCCTCTTCCTCCTCTTCCTCAGCATGTCTGCTGCCGCCCCCGTTCTGTGTGCTTGAAACCTCTCACGTCGTCGAGAGCAGACTCTGATTAAAGAGTGGTAATATGTATCTGTATATAATATTCTAAAGCTAAGATAAGATAAAGTTACTCCTAGATGCGAACAGAAACGGATTTGCTTCAAGCCCGATCTTGAAAGGTGTTTCGTTTCATTTCCTCCGTTTGCATTTGGAGGAGAGAGGAAGTGAGGCGGCCTACAGGCGCTTCCTGTCTGGTCCTCTCTCTGATCCAGCGTGGCGTGTTTGATTTCCTCCCTCTGTTTACGGCCTCTTCGTTCCGCTGCTAATTGAGCAGCGATAATTACCACCCGGGGAAGAGGCGCGGCCGCTTCGCACGACACAAACTCACCGCTGCTCTTTTCAAAGCCGTCTATTTTTACACCGTCCTATCTGTACCATCTACCCCGGCGTGTATGTCTGTGTGTGTGTGTAGGTGGCAGGTGATGCACAGTAACGCGCTCCTCAGCCAGTGTGTGGAGTACTCAGTGAACAAACAGCGTGATTAGACTCTGAAAACACATTTATTAGCGAGCGCCCCCCTCAGAGGCACAGGGGAGGCCCATAGGAGCACATGGGTTGCCATGACGTTAGAGATGGGTTATTTCTTTATTTCCCTCCCGCTCTCTCTCCCTCTCCCTCTCTCTCTCTCTTTCTCTCCCTCTCCTTCTCTCTCTCTCTCCCTCTCTCTCTTTCTCTCCCTCTCTCTTTCTCTCTCTCCCTCTCTCTCTTTCTCTCCCTCTTTCTCTCCCTCTCTCTCTTTCTCTCTCTCTCTCTCTCTCCCTCTGTCTCTAAGATTGCTTTTAGATTGCTTTTAATTTTCTAAGTAAAACCTCTCCTGGAGCTGCTGTTAAGATGAGAAGCTTGGGTGAATGTGTGAGTGCGTGTGTGTGTTTGTGCGTGTGTCTGCCTTGCCTTTGTGTGTGTGTGCGTGTGTGTGTGTGTGTTAGTGCATCTTTGCCTTTGTGTTTTTCTGCTCAAGCTAGATGGGGAAGCCGTTGGACCTGTTAGAATGCTGCACCGGCCCGACTCTTGGTAACGACATTGAATAAGTGCGTCTCTCTCTGTGTCGTAGGGCGCATGTG